>NC_083472.1:2875000-3175000 GCF_030014155.1 Tachysurus vachellii | reverse complement strand
GTACTTGTACATGTGTAATGACAATAAAGTTGAATCTAATCAAATCTAATCTAATTACAACAAAAATGCATCTTAATAAATGAAAAAAAGTGAAAATATCTGCTATATGTACAAATGTATCTAGTATTTCCTGTAATAATATTAAAATAAAAAACAATATAAACATAAAATCATTAAATCTAAAATATAAGATTAATTTCTAGAAAAAATAAAAAATAAAATAAATAAAATAAAAACATAGATAGATAGATAGATAGATAGATAGATAGATAGATAGATAGATATAAAATAACCAAAACTATTTTTCTTTTAATAATAAAAAGATTTAGCAACTGATCCATATGTAGGATACTCACATAGTTTTTCAACAGACGGTCTTTTGTCCTGTCCTCTGTCCAGTGCGCTGCTTTGGTCTGCATTGTCGTTATATAATTCTCTAAATCTCATCATGTAATTGATTATAAAAAGAGTCACGGCAGCACACGTGACAGTTTTATACCATATCAACTTTATCCTCATCCTTATAGCCTTGTGAGAAAGTTCAGATGCCAACCTGCTGCCTAACACTAATGGGTGTTTCTCCTCTGATCCAAATGCAGGTGATATTATAGCTCTTTGTTTGAACACGGTTCATGCTGAAAGTCAAACAGCTTCTCTGATCAAAGGATATAAAGGTGTGAATCCATGTAAAAGACAACTTGATAAAAAAAAGAAATGTAAATATATTTATTTATTTATTTAGGTACAGCCTGCTGTCCACTGATACAGTGTTGTAATAATTACTTACTTAATTTATTCTCTTCTAGTAAGGTAGGAGCCTGACATTTGTGTCCTCTCTGCTTAACTCAGTTGTTATATTGTATAGCAATTATTGTTGATTCTGTAATATTGCTTAGAGGTGACTGTTGGTTTATTCTAAATAGTTCTCTCAGGTAGGTAATTTAGAGTAGTTTCTGTTTTACTTAAAGAATTGAATTGAATTAAATTGTAAACACAGGGCTTTATGTATTTATCAATTATTTTTCTTTACATAGTACATTTTTTATATTTAAAGTCCTTGAACATGCTTTTTATAATCTAATATTTCTCTCTTACAGAACAACCTCAAAGATCCAAATCAATCAGATACATGGGATGGCTGTGGTGGGACCACTTTAAACCATGAAGGTGGTTTTGGACTGCAATTGACTTTCAACAAAAAAAATAAAATGACTTCCTTGGTTACACAGTTGCACTTTTTTTTTGCATCATATAGCCATATGACTCACCATCATTATTATTACCTCACCATCTCTTCCAACGAATGCTGTATGCTAACAACAGTGCCATCTGCTGACTAGAAATAGGTACTGTTTGTCCTTTAAAACTGCGCATAGCGGAATGAACGTGTAAAATACGCACTAAATGGAAATGGATTTATTCTACTGGAGATTCTTGTACTTTTTTAGTAAAATGCTTTCAGTCTTCAGAAGTCCAGAGGCTTTTGACAGTCCATGAGGGGTCTTGTGTCACCCAGATGAGGATGGGTTCCCTTTGGACTCATTAAGGATCACTTTAAATGTAAATTTTATCATTTCTATTTATAATTTATTTATAAATTTATATTTATATAAATTAATATATTTCTAAAATTTCTAATAAATGAATAAATGACGTCTAGCTTAATTATTGGGTTGTCTACACTTTTAAAAGTAATGCTTCTATATGGAACATAAAATGGTTCAACCATTTGCTTCATATATATGCGCCCCCCCAAATGGTTTATAATATAGAATTATATAGAATAATCTCTTTATGGAATAATTTAAGGTTTCATTTTCCTTCTTCTGCTTCTTCTCATTATTATTATTATTATTATTATTATTATTATTATTATTATTATTGTTGTTGTTGTTGTTGTTGTTGTTGTTATTGTTATTATTATTGTTATTATTGCTGTTATTATTGTTGTTGTTGTTATTGTTATTATTGGTATTATTCACTTACTCACTCATTTCCTACCGCTTTTCTGAACTTCTCGGGTCACGGGAAGGCATCAGTCATCATTGGGCATCAAGGCAGGATTATTGTTATTATTATTATTATTATTATTATTGTTGTTGTTGTTGTTGTTGTTGTTGTTATTATTATTATACATTTAGACAATTCAAACACAGTATAAATTTATTTCAAACAAAACAATAAATTATTCATCCAAACAGGACAAAAGAGTGGAGGCCTATTAGTGGATATATTTTAAATGACTAATCAGGACACTTGCTTGTTATCATCCACTGGTAAAAGTGTTAAATCTATTTAATAATAGCATTATCGATTTCGGCCTTCTGATAAATATACTATAGATACGTCAAACAAACCTAGCTTCACTTGCTGAATAATTGTCTTGTTGTGTGGGTTATGCTAGAACTTAATTCATTAAGCTTTTAATGTTGATTTCATTTTCTGTTTTGTTTGTTGATACTCAGTTCCTACGCTGTAGCAGAGGGAAAGAGTGACAATGAAAGATTCGATGAAGATAGATACTTCAAATGAACTTCAAATTAAAAAAAAAAAATTTTTAAAATATTCTTAAACTCAGAATATGTAATAAAATAAAATCAATAAAAAAGAATATGTAATAAAATAAAATATATCAAATAAAATAAAATTTGATTTGATTTGTATGTACTCAGACAATACGAACACAGGAATAACTCCAAGCAGGAAAACGATTTTAAAAGTAGATGCAAAACTGTAAACAGCAAACGTGCCCAGATCCAGTAATGGTGTTATGCTTGTTCACTATGTTTAAACAGAGGATCCGTGCAAACAGCCCGCTCTTGTTCTATTCACTTTTGGATGTCACACAATTCCAGTCCACTAGTTGTATCACCTTGTTCTTGTTTCTCAATAAAGTTGAGCTCATAGAAGTTCAGTTTTTGGATGTGCAGTGATTAGATCGATTACTTGATTAGTCTTTTCTCAGGCACCTTTTTTTAGTGCAAGCGATGAAACTGTTGATATTCCTAATGTGTTTCCACAGTCAATCTGGGATTACATTGCAATCAATAACCTCGGTCATTAGCTATTTTTTTAGGCATCCGCATGTTTCAGTTGCCTAGCAACAGTGCTCTAGCCTTCTTAGTTTGCATTTCCAGTAGGAAATTTCCGTCTCGGCGTGCCCTAGCTTTACATCTACAAGTCAACCGTTTACTCCATTACTCTTTACTGAGAAATCTCAGCCAGGGTCAACGTTCGATAGGTCTCATTCCCTTTGGTTGTTATTTGATCAAAATTGCTGTCATGAGGTAGTTTAAAATTCTTTAATGATGTGCTGTATTTTCCAAGTTTGCGCACTGCAGGCCTGAATGATGAGTTGGTACCATGAATCTTCTCCTTGAGCAATCTCAATACATCTGTTGGTTTGTTTGTTTCTTATTGCATTTCCCTGTGGGTAAAGATTATATCATTACACATCATTTTAGAACAACAAATATAATAACAGTTTTGTTACTTAACTGATTTTCTGGCTTGAAAAGACTCCACAACAGGGTAATTCATTCATTCATTCATTCATCATTTATTTTCTACCGCTTATCCGAACTACCTCTGGTCACGGGGAGCCTGTGCCTATCTCAGGCGTCATCGGGCATCAAGGCAGGATACACCCTGGACGGAGTGCCAACCCATCGCAGGGCACACACACACTCTCATTCACTCACGCAATCACACACTACAGACAATTTTCCAGAGATGCCAATCAACCTACCATGCATGTCTTTGGACCGGGGGAGGAAACCAGAGTACCCGGAGGAAACCCCCGAGGCACGGGGTGAACATGCAAACTCCACACACACAAGGCGGAGGCGGGAATCGAACCCCCAACCCTGGAGGTGTGAGGCAAACGTGGTAACCACTAAGCCACTGTGCCCTCCCCCCCAACAGGGTAATGTGATACTAAATAATTACGCTGATAAAACATAGTCTTGGAGACTCCTTCCATCACTATTACATAACTTACAGAAAACCTTGTCTGCAGACTGTACCAGAATGTACATGTTACTATGGAAACGTCTTTGATTGATATAAAGCTGCTCAGCTGTTAATGAAAATGAATCCACAGCTTCTGATCAATAAGATTTAAGGCTAATTACCTGTTTAAAGTCCCAGAGCATGTGGAATCCTTTCTCCTTGGCCATTTTACAGTCATACAGTGCAGGTTTGTTTCCCTCACCGGGATCCACGAGGCAGCGATTATTATTGTACTTGTGAGATTTGATACCGCCGACGTAGAGTTCCCCGGTGCTCTTATAGTAACAGAGCTGAATACACAACAAATGCATTAGCAAACGATGAACAGCGATAGTCCAGTGTGGGTACAGGGTTTTATTCCAATCGAACAAGAGACGTAGCCGAGTCCACCTGTTTAATCAGACGAGCTTGGATTTCGATAGACTCTGCTGTGGCTTCTGCTTGGTGGGAATGAAAACCCGCACCTACACTGACAGACCTTCTATGGATAAGAATGGACACCAGTTTATAAGATCCTTTTTAATAGGGTTTAAATTAGGCCCTGACACACCATGATGACTTATATATCATGTAATATAGACTTATATTGTGGTTAAGGTGTTGGATTACTGACTGGAAGGATGTGAGATCAAATCCCAGCACCACCAAGCTGCCACTGTTGGGCCTTTGAACAAGGTCCTTAACCCTCAACTGCTCAGTTGTATAAATGTACTAAATGTAAGTCGCTCTAGATAAAGACATCTGAGAAAAAAACTATAAATATAAAGACTGCTGAGCTGGAGGATCTCCCCCAAGACCATCAAATCCATGCATACACACAATCTTGTAAATCAAGCTCAAAAGCAATGCATATGTGTAGTTCCCAGTTTGTTATTATCTAATCTCTTCATCTTGTACAGCAAGAAATAACAACCTGTTAAGTTTTAAGTGCAATTAAAATGGTAGCCAGCTAGTGGTGGCTCCATGGACAAAACATGTGCCTCGTGTCATTTTGTTCCTAATGCGAATAACAACCCCAGATATCTGAACTACAGAGTCATTAGATGAATTCAAACAATGACCAAAACAAGACCCAACTGCTCCAGAGGTACTTAAACATCGACTTTTATGCCAAGATACAATTTCATTTATTTGTAGAGAGCTTTTAACATTGGACATTGTCTTAAAGCAGCTATACAGATGTATATCTATCTCTAACATTTATCACTAATGATCAAGCGTGAGGCAACAGTGCCAAGGAAAAACTCCATGAGATGATATGTAGATATGAAGAAAACCTGAGAGGAACCAGACTCAGAAAGGAACCTCATCCTCATTTGGGTGACACTGGACAGGAAATAATGTCAATGTAAATAATGTCCTTTCTACATCAGTTTTTATTTTATCTATCAGTGGATTTGTGTTACTAAAAGCTCCTGAGGAATTAATAGGTAACCGTCATGTCTGAGTTCATTACAGATTTAAACACTAATTGCTTCCTGCCAAAGTATTTAAACGTTCACTGATGAAGACCCGAGCACAAAGCTGACCAACACAATGCTAGTTCAAAGACTGTGTGATAGTCTCAAAGTGATGAATTCCATTCGTCTGTGTGCACAACCTATATACGCGGCTCATTATGTCTTTCTAGGGTGGAGCACTTTTTTATCCAGAGGCTACAGGCTACCATCCTGTCACCTTCCCAGTTAATTCAGATGCAGCTTTTTACAGAAAACGTGACAAGATCTTTAGTTGACTTTGGTTGACCTTGGCTAGTCCTTTAAAGTTAGCTTGGTGTGTCAAAGCCTTCAAGAGAATTTTTTTCTCAGTAGCGACAGTAAATACATACCTGAGGGCTAAAGAAATGACACTGATAAAGGACAGGAACACTGCCAGGAACAGGACCCTGATCAATGCAGTGATTTTCTAGGAGGCCACTCTGTATCTGTCAAAGGCGAACGAATTCAAATTTAAGCTGTTGTGTAATTCATTTCTTTATCTTTAACTTTTTTTTTATCGATAAGGAAATCAAGGTTGTTTACCACGCCATAGCCGAGTAGATCATCCAAGGGGACTAACTCAGGATACACGTTCTCCAGGTACCAGCTAAAGGGTTTACATTTCAACTGGTTTCTCAGCTTCTTTCTTTCCGTCACGTCTCCGATATCAATTCCATGATCCTAAATGAGAAGAGATTGAAGCACTTTAATATTTCACTCTCAGCCAACAGGATCACATTAGGGAGTGTGTGTCGGTAGTGTGTGTCGGTTAGGACCAGAATCAGACGAATCGGACGGAAAAACCTTTGAGGTTTGAGGTGTGACAACGTACTATATGATGTATCTTACAAATATGTAGAAAGAAATAAGAGAAGAGAAAATTCAAAATCTGTAGATGTGCATAGAAAAATGGAAGGCAGCAAACACGGACAAATGAAGTACTAACTAACATCTTATCTGCCTTATCTGACTATTTCATTTTTTTATTCTGGTTTAAGGTAAATCCAAAATTATTTCAATTATTATAAGACCGAAATTATTTCTGGTGCTTTCAGAAGACAAATAGCTGTTTGAATCACGATCATGAAAATCATAGAGCTGTCACAATATTTTCTGTCAATCAGAGTTTGGTTCTTAAAAATATCCCCGATTTTCAACCCTTTCAAAGCCTCATGAAATCCATTATGACGCTTTGCTTCACGTTTGATCACAAACCTTTGTTTTGTTTTTCAACCCCTTGTAACAATCCCTGTACTGACTGTCCTACTTTGTTCATCTGTTCAGTGTCAAAGTCCAGGATTAGTTTGCACTGTAAACATACTGTATATTGTACAGAAATGTCTTGGCAGCACAACAGCAATTTACAGTAAACAACTGCATTTAGGCTGCTATTGTTGCCTTGATTGACAGATGACCACAACTTCACCATGACGCAAGTCAGTCATGTAAATTTACCCATTTATCAGGGAAACTCTTGTAAAAATGGCTGTAGATTTTATTCATATCGGAAAATTACTATAAAATTGACCTTAAACAACCAAATATTTAGAGTAAAGTACGGCAGTATCTTACACACTATAAAAACAAAGTAAAAAGTGATTTACGGTTGATGCAGGATGCAACTGGGCTGACAGGATTTGATCACTACACCTAGCATCACCACAACTAGCTAAACTAGCTTGCATTGATTCATTCAACTGATTCTTCTGCTGAATCAACTCACACTAATAAGTTGCACTGAATCAGGGTGAGTTGCTTGATGTAGTTTCATTGGCTCAGTGGTTAAACCTTTTAAGTTTATATTTATGCCATTTGGCAGATGCCCTTATCCAAAGCATCTTACATTTTATACACCTGAGCAATGGGGGGTTAAGGGCCTTACGCAGGGGCACAGATGTGACAGCTTGGTGGACATGGGATTCAAGCTCACAACCTTCCAATCAGTAGTCCAACCCCTTAACCACTAAGCTACATAAACCCGAGACTGCTACGTTACCGTAGATGAGCAAGAAATATCCAGCATCAATTCTTAGATGCTTTGATTTAAAAAAAGCAACAATCAAACAAGCAAATGTTCTGGATTATGTGTTGTTTTTATAATATGTAAGATATTACAGTACTTTACAGGCAGGGCTCTCAAGTTTTGAAGACAGGCAAGAGTGACAATTTTATTTATTTTATTAATATGCAGCCCCAGTGTTTTTCTCTGTGGGTGAACGAGGATGATGCTGAACAATTCCAGGATATGTTTTTTTTCTTTTGGTTGTTGCGTTAAATCTTACCCATATACAATAGTGCTATTTTCTGATTGGCTATTGTGTAGCTTCTTTTTTTGATTGGCTGATAAGTGTCAGGCTCGACTAAGAACTCCAGGGGAGACGCGCTTGATTCCTGCCCGGTTCCATAGAGACAGCGGTGCGGACTGATACATTTTGGGCGCTGCGGCTTATTAAATATATGATAAATAGTCAAAAAGTTTTTCTGCATGAGAAATACAATGTGTGGCAGGAGAGCATGACAAAAGACCGAAATGAGTGACTGTCACGCTCAATACGTGCGTCTTTCATTCACCAAGGAAACTTTTAACACCAAAGCCGCACCGGAGAAATGCATTCAACACGATACACTCCCAACATAATGTTTTTTTTCAGCAACTAAATAGACCGAGCAGATACTCAACCAACCTCCAGAGGAAGATTCCAGCTTATAATAACGTTTCTTTTATATTCATCCATCCAGATTTCAGCCACCCTGAGTGCGTTTCTTCGCATGGGCTCACCCAGATCTGGTGCGTAAGGCTTGTGTGCCCTCTCTATATGAGCGATCTTCGAGCAAGGGATGATTTCGATGCTTCCTCCACAAAGCCAAACCTTTTTTATAAAACAAAAAAAAAGACAAAACGATACTTTAAGTACGTTTCAACGACTACAGTAGCAAACCTTTACTACTTACAACTTACTCGTATTCCGAGCTCGACGTTCTCGCCTCCGTAAATTTCCATTCCTTCATCCAATCCTCCGATTTCTCCCAAGAACTTTCGATCAACCACAAGGATTCCCATGATGGAAGGACTCCTGCCAATAGGAACAAGACACACAACATTTATACAGTGATGTTCAAGGCCTAGGCTATACAGTAGCACTGATGAATTCTTAAATCTGACTGTCAGAAGGTGTTGATTAATTTTCTATAACAGCAGATTGTACAATATTGCTGGCTGTAAGGCATTTTGATAGGACCACTATGGGGCAGATGCTCCACATAAAAGAATCTCCAGTGTCAGCACTGCCGTCAAAGATAAAGCTGTTTCTCCATGGCATGGGGAGTTCTTTGGGACAGAGGATGTTGCTCTTTCTGGTTTCTCAGTATTACAAGTTGTAGTATTTTGTCTCATTAAGCTCAAAAGGAAGAACAGAGAGTTTGGTGACGAACGACTATTTATAGCTGCTATAACATACATATGAAGAAGAACTAACTTGTTTGGGCTAATGGGACATTGTCAATGAGTATAAACAAATAAATGAATTTCTCTCAGATGACTCAGGATTCTGTTGGCTTTCAGTGTGAGAAGAGAGTCTACTTTTATATGAACTTTATATTAATCACCGCTGCACACGATTCAATTTTTGGCCTTTGGGAAAAAAGTTAAGAAATAAAATATTGTAATCGTTGGCAAATTGCTGGGGTGTAAAAGGAATAAAACCACATTATGGTGTGCTGTTATAAGAAAATAATCCCCAACCTCACTTGTTATAGAACGGGGGCATAGAAGCCTTTATTATCGCCACATATACATTACAGCACAGTGGAATTCGTTTCTTCACATACCCCAACTGAGGAGGTTGGGGTCAGAGTGCAGGGGCAGCTATGATACAGCGCCACTGGAGCAGGGAGGGTTGAGGGCCTTGCTCAAGGGCCCAGCAGTGGCAGCTTGGCTGTCCTCCGATCAACAACCCAGAGCCTAAACCAGTTGAGTTATCTCTCCATTGCAATTTGGATGGAATAAAATAAGTGTCACTCACTTCCCAGGGGCGGACGGGTCGTTAAGGAAATACCAGTCTGGCCTGAAGGACTCGTACATGCACCACATCTGCCAGTCGAAGCCATGAGTGGATGGAGAGTACAAATTCACTTCAAGCGTGTCAAATTCCACCCGGTCAAACACCGGAGACAGCACCACCGTCCGATCTACTTTGATTCTGGCCAGCAGAGGTTCTGCCCTAAAACAGAAGGAAACGTAAATGAATCCATTTGCTTCCATCATGACCTTTTATACTATAATTATATAGTAAAGTGATTGTTCTAAATAAAACATGACTCTATATGTTTATTATTACACAGGGAGTGACAACCGAGCCCTGGTATGATATTTACGGAATATATTTAAGGCAAATACATCACAAATACATTACATTACTCAGTTCGCAGAGAGAAAAGTGTTTTCATTCAAAATTGTGAATAAAAACATGGCATGTTGCGCTTTAATATGATCGTTGGCATGTGGTACAACACTTCAAGACATAGTGTTAAAGGAAAAAAATCAACCTCAAGGGGCAAGACAGTGCTTCTGCTTCACACCTCATGTCATCGCTGATTATTTTCCCATAACGTTACACCCCCAAGTGGTTTAAAAAGCGGTTTAATCCGTGGAGATGAAAATAGTTATTCAGAGGAATTCGTGTAAAGTTTGTACCATTGCTTATGCACCTCAATGTGGGCATCCAGAATGGCCACTACGTCGCCGACGGCTGCTTTCCATCCTGAAATACGAGCTTGTGCCAGACCTAGTCGTTGTTTATGGCTCACTTTCTTAAGTAATCCCGGCCTTTGTTGATGAACCTGGTCGATAAATTTGCTGAGATTTTCCTTCAGATCATCTACAAGGATTTTAAAAACAGACAGCACCCTGTCAAGATCATTAGGACTCATTAGGACAATGCTTTTCTGCTTGCAATTCAAAATCACAGCGAAGCCAGTGAAAACTTCTCAAAAAATCTCCCCCTGTCTACTTGGCTTTACTGGATTTCCATGAGTCGTGGGTCAGGCTGCTGTTAACAGATCAGTGTTGAAACTTGTGAATTTAACATTCATTCATTCATTCATTTTCTACCACTTATCCGAACTACCTCGGGTCATGCGGAGCCTGTGCCTATCTCAGGCGTCATCGGGCATCTAGGCAGGATACACCCTGGACGGAGTGCCAACCCCATCGCAGGGCACACACACACACACTCTCATTCACTCACGCAATCACACACTTTTCAATTTTCCAGAGATGCCAATCAACCTACCATGCATGTCTTAACCACTAAGCCACCGTGCCCCTTTTTTTCGATCGATTATGGAAATGGAAACCTCTTGTAAGGACTGATGGGTAATTTTGTTTTTAGGCTTCATAGTGACGTTTATGCCTTAAAGAAGTGTTGTTTTTTTTGATGATTCCATATCTCTTCCTTCAACAGTGAGTGACTCCATTGTGTTTTTCTAGATTTGCTTTGGAGAAAGACATGCCGTTAATTAAAAAATAAGTTTGGATTTTTTTTATATACTGTATGTTTCACAAAGCTAGAAGGCTAAGCTATTGAACAAAACCATCTTTTGTGTAATATCTGTGAATTGTTTCTTTGCTGTAAGGTAAAAAGCTGGATGAACATCCGTTAAGTGCCATTGCATCGATCAGATTTGTGCTCTGGTCTTCAACAGTGAACATTTGAAGGCTTCAACAGGAAGGAATTAGTGTTAAGTCTGTAATGACCTCAGAAATGATGCTGACCTGTTAGTTCCTCAGGAGCTCTTGGTTGCTAAATTCCACTAGACTATAAACTGTTGTAGAAAGGACATTATTTACATTGACATTATTCCCTGTCACCCAAACGAGGATGAGGTTCACTTCTGTGTCTGGTTCCTCTCAAGGTTTCTTCCTCATATCATCTCAGAGAGTTTTTCCTCACCACCGTCACCTCAGGCTTGTTCATTATAAATAAATGTTGGAGATACATACTAACTTCATTTAAAACTTTATAATTTGTCTATGTTTATACACTTCTTACTAAATAAATTGAATGGAAAATCGAATTGAATTAAATGTAAGGATTCCATATTTTTTACCAGGGATTGTAAATGTAAGAAACGCTGACACCTAAACTTGACCAAAGAGTGAAAACTAAAGCAAAGAGGACGAGGATGTTATTACTAAAGTCATAAGGAACATTTATATTAATGTTAATAATGAATTCTTTTGCACGCCACTGTTAATTAGTGCACAAACCGTTAGTGCTGTAATCGTCCACCAGTATGATTTCCTTGAGCAGGTGAGCAGGTGTTCTTTCAATAATGCTGTGTATGGCTCTCTTTATAACCGAAAGTGCCTCATTCAAGTAGATGAGAACCACGCTGAGGGACGGGAGCTGCTCCGGATACACCTTCGTCGCACACCTATCAGAAATGTGATGGTTAGCAGGTATGTTGAGCTTTTAATTCATTCAATCAGCATTTAATCGTTAAGTGTTAAAATTGGACAAATTCCCTACAAATCTCCCTTAAAAATCCGTCGCATACACAACTGTAGATGGTACGACCGAGTGAAATGTTTTTTAATTATCTGTCACGTAAGAATAAAATAGAATAAAAAGAAAATCATTTTCTTTCTAATTCTAATGAACTAATTAGAAAACTGTATGTTTTTGGGGCAGGTGAGAGGAAACAGGAGAACCCAGAAGAACCCAACACAGACAACAGGAGAACATGTGAAACTCCACAGAATCGAGAAATCTCGAGCTCAGGATGGAACATGATCCTACTCCGGTCCTGTAAGGCAGCAACACTGTACCACTCTGTACTGTTCCATTAAACACTCTTAATAATAAAGTTTCTTTATCGGTTTTATTTTAATTGCACAAATGTAGAAAAAAGTGGATCTTTTTAAAACCATTTACTAAAAATGCTTTTCTGTGGCATCTCTAATTTGGTTCTTCCTGACACCTTTACGTTTATGGCAATTGGCAGACATCCTTATCCAGAGCGACTTACACTTTATCTAATTTTTTTATACAACTGAGAGGTAAGGGCCTTGCTCGGGGGCCCCAAAGTGGCAGCTTGATAGGGATTCAAACTGGCACCCTTCCCACCTTCGCATGGTAATCCAACACCGTAACCACAAGGCTACCACATCTCCCAGAACGTTTCAGAATGCACAAGATTTACAGCATTTGACAGACGTTCTTATCCAAAGCGACCTACGTTTTTATCTCATTTTATACAGTTGAGGATTGATGACCTTAAACACTAAGCTCCCACATCCACCTTTATTTTTAAGAGCGTATGCTTAATTCAGGTCAGTGCATTTCAGACTGTAGTAAATTGCCCCTAGATACAAACACGTGTGTGTTTGTGTGTGTGTGTGTGTGTGTGTGGTTCCCTCAACTGGCATGAATTCTCCCACCTTGCACCCAAGCTTAAAGTTCTCACCAAAAATGAATGAATGAAATACACATCCATTTTTTCCTTCTGCACGTGTGCCATTTCTTGTGCTTACTCTTACTTTTTAGGGCACTCACTCACTCACTCACTCACTCACTCACTCACTCACTCACTCACTCATTTTCACTCATGGTATTTAATGTTGTTAATATAAATTAAGAATACATTCTTTGGTCCTAAGGATATATAATATAACGAGTTCGTGTCACAAGCTGAGTAGCTGCCCCTGTAATGTGGCAGAAATCTAAATATAAGCATGAGGGATGATTCACCTGACGTCTCGGGTGTCTGGTAGCGTCCTGTTCAGAGGAAGTCTGTCACTGAGAAACACATTGTAGCCATAAAGCTGAAATAAGCGCTCGGCTTGCCTCTGTTTCTCCTCGGATAGATCCTCACCCCACCTGCTGAACAGCTCAGAGTTTGGGAACAACTTGTTGAACACTCCCTTCTTCTTTTTCCTCTCGTCCTCCTCCACTCCCAGATGCTTTTCCCCTGATTGCGAGAATTTCTGAATTCCCAGCTCCAACAATTTAGCTGAGGAAACAGCACAGAAAGCTTTATTTACTTGTAGCTTTACCAATAAAATGAGTAAAATCAGGGGGGCACGGTGGCTTAGTGGTTAGCACGTTTGCCTCACACCTCCAGGGTTGGGGGTTCGATTCCCGCCTCCGCCTTGTGTGTGTGGAGTTTGCATGTTCTCCCTGTGCCTCGGGGGTTTCCTCCGGGTACTCCGGTTTCCTCCCCCGGTCCAAAGACATGCATGGTAGGTTGATTGGCATCTCTGGAAAATTGTCTGTAGTGTGTGATTGCGTAAGTGAATGAGCGTGTGTGTGTGTGTGTGTGCTCTGCGATGGGTTGGCACTCCATCCAGGGTGTATCCTGCCTTGATGCCCGATGACGCCTGAGATAGGCACAGGCTCCCCGTGACCCGAGGTAGTTCGGATAAGCGGTAGAAAATGAATGAGTAAAATCAGTCTCAAAGATGTTGTATTGATATAACCAGCCCCAGTCTCCCCTAAACATCACAGAACATCTTGCTCACACCTACAATGCTTTTTAAAGAGTTCTCGGTTTCCAAGAAATAAGGGTTCCATAGATTCTCTTCTAATTCTACTAATTTACAAATACATATATAAAGCATTTCTTTAATACACCATTTAAAACAATTCAATTACATTTTATTTGTATAGCAGTTTTAACAATGTACATCGTCTCAATGCAGCTTTACAGAACATAAGAGATATAGTACAAAAGGTTCAAGATTAATATTAGACTTATATTTAAATGTGTTTGTATTTTATCGCTAATGAACAAGACTGAGGTGACTGAGGTGAGGAAGAATTCCCTTAGATGGAAGAGGAAGAAACCTTGAGAGGAAGCTGACAAGGTCACTCTGAAAGTACAGTATAACCCTGTTGCCTAAAGCTGGAACGTGGCGTATGAATTTAAACAAAAAGTTCCATTATAAACTTACCATTATGTCCTTATTCCATTAGCATCATGTAGATACTAGTTCAAATGAAATTTTGTATTTTGTTTTTTTAATTCTGTGCTAATAATAATTCAACCCTGTTACTCACTGAAGGGTAAAGCACAGCTATTTTAAACAAACAAAAACAAAAAAAATAAAAATAAATTGTTGCATGAGATGAGGTCACATTTCTGACTGGATAAATGAATGTTTTTGTAGATAATTCTTTTTTTTCCCCAAAAAAAATTCTTTATAACAGTACATTTCATAAATATCATGGATTTGATCAACTGGTCTCTCAGCGCAATTGACACCATATTCTCGACGAGAAGCTTGGGTTCGGGGGAACCTGACTTCCCTGCCGGGAACGTTCGCAGCTGGCTATATGATGGATGTGTGGGAGGGGTGGCGGGTCGTGTTTCTGGCGGCTCTTTCCGTGGAGGACATTGAAGATATCTGCCTATTCGGAACCATGATAACAGGTTTTCTGCTGATTGGATTAGGCATTGCCCTGGTTTATCGAGAAATTCAGAAAACAAAGGCAAAGGCAAATGGATCGATTCGGAGACCAGAATGGACTAAGAGAGTAGTCGTGTAAAATGGAATGCGTCTACTCACCCCAAACAACCAAGACCAAACAATCCCAATCTTATCTGCTTTCGGCTTCCCTAAACTAGCACTGGCCTCAGCCAAGGCCACTGTTGGAACAACAATTCCCCTGAAAGAGCACTGCAGTGAGACGCTCTTGCGTCTTGTCATAGTGTATGTAATGTATGTATGGACAGGTTGATGGCTAATTTCGCTGGTACCTGTGACCAGTGACAATAAAGGGCTACTACTACTACTACTACTACATTTATAACATAACTGTTTTTCTTAACCCTGTTGGTGGTGCTATTGTGCTTTTATTTTTATTTTTTAACCGAGTCATTTAATAAACATAATTTTTTTTTTTCTGATGTGGGTCCCAAAAATAAAACTTTGGCTTGATGGTTTTTAAAGCCTTGATGGTTTCGCCTTCTTTATTTACACCAGCAACTCCTGCACAGAGGGACTGAACGTTTTGAGAAGCGGCACAGGACAGGAACCTGCACAGGAACCGTGCCAGAGAGAAAGCAGTCATCTAAGGAGACCTCAGAGCTTAGGATGGACATGTTGTTATGTGAGGGACTCAAATTAATTTAATACTACCTTCATTTCGTCTGCATCTACTTCCAAACTGATCGCCCATATCTACATTTACATTTAAAGCATTTAGCAGACACGCTTATCCAGAGTGACTTTTTATTTCAATTTATGCAATTGAGGGTTAAGGGCCTTGCTCAGGGACCCTTGCTCAGGGACCCTGGTGCTTGGTGGACCTGAACTCATGACCTTCCGATCATTAGTCCAACACCTTAACCACTTGTCTAACACATCCCACAAATATCTACAGCTAAACAGTAGATTACAAACTACACATTTTCTCTTAAATCTTAATAACACACTTACAGATGACATTTTTTTAGTGTAATCATCCTCATGATTTGATTAAGTTGCTGGACAGTTAGGTGCAGTATTGAAATGGTCAAATATCTGATCTGTTCAGTTTGTAATCAGATTTTCAAATTTCAAAATATCTGCAATGTTTCTGCTGCAATTTTTTTTATACAACTTTACTTTGTGATTGATGTACTGTATATATGTAATATACAGTACATGCAAAAGAGAATTAAACATATTTTTTTCATAGATAATAACTAATGAAATGAGAAGTCAAATTCACAGTTTAAATCACTTTCCATGAATCACTATAATAATAATAATGTGTCTAATGTGTCGTAGTGATAAAACTAACCCTAGTCTCTACTAACAGGTGCAATTCTAATGTCTCAATCACAGCAATGTGACCTCCTGAGTCCAAGTATAAAGTACAAGCTTTTATGTAACTCGGCGATTTCATGATTGAGTTTGTTTACGACTTCAATTCGTCGCCGAAAAAAACACTTTTTATTTGTTTTTGTTTTTTTTTTAGGTTTGTTGGTGAAGCAGTACTGAAGATTACAACGCAGTATTCTGAACCTGAGTGCACGTGCGACATACTGAACCACAGGTCCGATACCAACGTACCTGGCGCAAACCAACGTACCTGGCACACACTTATGTACCTGGCGCACACAAACGTACATGGCACACACTTATGTACCTGGCGCAGGTACATTACATACAATTACAAGAAGAAAATAAACTTACTAATAATGACATGTATTCAATACGTGATTATGCACTAAATTATTCAAGAACCCTCACTAAATATCCATGCGGTTACTTTTCTAATGTACAAACTCACCAATGTGATCAATCTGTCGCTCGATTCCGTCTAGTTTGTCCAGGATGGTGTGTTCAGTTTCTCTCCCCAACCTGGGGAAAAGGTTTGGAGACGGATTTCTGAGGAAGACGACAAAATAATCCAGCGCGTAAATCAGAAGCGCAGAAGTGCCCAAAAAGCACGCTGCCTTCGTGACAAGTCGACTCCTCATCCTTTGGGAAAATTGTTTTTTTAATTTTTTTTTTTTAAGGAGTGTCTATGTATCTAGAAGTACATCCTTTCAGCTCAGAGCTTCAACAGCTTAAGGGAGTGGTTTCAAGGAGAAAAGGAAACGTAGGACGATTCAGCAGGTTAATGATGCATGGAAAGAAAGAAAGAAAGAAAGAAAGAAAGAAAGAACAGCAACAACCTTCAACTAATTTTTGAAAATGTTAATGTTCAGTCTCATGTTTGCATCGCGTCAAATAAAATAAGTCCTTAAAATAAGTACAAACAGGACTTGTGTGATCTTTGTAACTATTGTTACCCAATACACTGAGTACTTTGGATGGAAACCTCTAGAGAAGTTTCTTTTTCTATCTAAGGAGCCTTAAAAATCATAAATACACCTGACCCTAATATTATTGAGCAAATATTTCACTCTCACTCATTTTCTACCGCTTATCCGAACTACCTCGGGTCACGGGGAGCCTGTGCCTATCTCAGGAGTCATCGGGCATCAAGGCAGGATACACCCTGGACGGAGTGACAACCCATCACAGGGCACACACACACTCACGCAATCACACACTACGGACAATTTTCCAGAGATGCCAATCAACCTACCATGCATGTCTTTGGACCGGGGGAGGAAACCGGAGTACCCGGAGGAAACCCCCGAGGCACAGGGAGAACATGCAAACTCCACACACACAAGGTGGAGGCGGGAATCGAACCCCCAACGCTGGAGGTGTGAGGCGAACGTGCTAACCACTAAGCCACCGTGCCCCTTTTTAGGGCACGCTTCATGTAAATTAGATTTAAATGAAGGTAAACTGGAGATTGTCACAAGTGAACATCGCTTTTGTGTAGTTTTTTAATAGAACACAAGTTTTAAAAAGGCAAATGACAATCACCAGAATAACAATAATAATCTGTACACTTCTTAATTTTAACTCCAAACCTGACGATTCATTTGAAAACGTTTCCATCACGTCTTAAAACATGCTCCGGTGATAACAAGAAAAAACTGAAAAGGAGTCAAATATAATGAAAACAAAAAAGGAACTGTAAATTGGATGAATTTGAATATTGATCTAAATAGTGCTCAAATCTTTTCAAGCAAACATTTCTTCTTTATATCTTTCCACTGTTTAATAATTCTCAGACTTTGTCTCAGACTTTTGGATCCCACTGTAAGGACCAGCATTAATCCAGTTTGCTAGCTGCAAGTTTCTAGAGTAGGAGGAAACCAGAGAACCCCAAGAAGACCCACGTGATCACTCAGGACAGACAACAAGCCGAGCTCAGGACCCTTACTAAGTGAGGTGGCAACCTTTCAGATTGTTGTGACCAAAAATGCTTGATTTTGCAGCAGTTTTTTTTTCTTTTTCTCCAAGTTCTTTACTATTTTTAAATAGTTTAATGTATATTTTTTTTAATTAGCAGAAAACTACATGGATAAATCGCGAGGATTTGTGATTTATATATATTTCTGATGCATGTCATAATTCTGGTACTATATTTATTCTTTGTGTATAATAGACTAAAGCGCCGCTGCATCACATGTTAGTTAGATGTGAAACAAGGGATAACTCTTCTGTAAAAAGACCAAGATCTCCAGACATCTGTATTTACTTATTTATTTGATTTATTTATGTACAGAGATGCAGTAAAACCAGACAGCACATGTGAAGGTGAGCAGAGATCTACGCTCTGACTGACTGACTGCTTAATATGTGACTGTTTTGGGAGACTTGGTCTCGCTCAGCTCGGCCTCCAGGAAGCGGAAACGGCGATGACGGCGCAAGACCTCGATGGCTTTCTGCTCCACGGAGGAAGGAGTGATACCCAGGTCCTCAAAGCCTGGCAGGTCGGGGTACTTCATGTCCGTTAAATGGAACTGGAAAAAAGCAATGTTAATACACGATAGTTAATACTGTACAAACACCTTTACTGTGATTTTATTTAAACGAAACCAGAAACACTATATTTATATCGATCTTCAGTAATCATGCATCGGATCCAGAGCCTAACAGTGAGGCAAAAAAACACTCAGGACGGGATTACGGTCCATGACGTACATCAAACCAGATACTAACAAATTTATTAAACATCATTTACAGTATCACAACAAATAAAATAATAATAATAATAAAAGATTCATATCCTTTCATAATCATATCGATTATTCAGCAGCTTTAAATATTATACATAACTGTTGTGGAGTTCCTGAGATTTTATTTAGAAAATATAGCTTGTATTTATTTATTTATTTCAATTACAACGATTGCATAAATATTCATATTCATATTAATGAATTATCATCAATTACAAACCAAAGGAATACACAAATTAAGACAAATAAGATGAACCGATTCGATTAGGACAAAAGTAATGGCACCCCACGAGCTACATTACTGTAGGATCGTGAAATGTCAGCTGGACTTGACTGCTGTTTATCAATTTACACATGCGAGTATGAAGGAAATAATCAGTGACACTTCACTGACAAATTTATACATAATGAACTTTGAACTTTACTAAATGATCATTAAACAACGTACAGTCAACCTGCTGGCATGCTTTTAGTAGCCGGGAAAAACAAAACACGAAAAAAACTCACAAGGTCACAGTTTTGTGGCTTGCCGAGGACCTGCTCTGGCTAAAAGAGCTTTCATCACTGTCTTTTTAAAATTTGGAACATAATCTGTAGTACATGGTAAACCGCTGTTGTATAAGAGAAAGAAACCACGACTTTTGCGTGGCAGCATTCACTCTGCTTCACACCATCACGTTGTCCCTATAACAGTAAACTCTTAAGTTTGAGTTTTCCTCCTTACTTTTACACTCAATTTTTTTGAGTAATGCTGATTTACCGTTGCTGTGATTATTACATTCGACATTACATTTATGACTTACATTTTTTAGCTCATTTTATACAACAGAGCAATTGAGGGTTACGGGCCTTGCTCGGGGGCCTTGCTCAGGGGCCCAGCAGTAGTAGTGGTTTGAACTCACAACACTTTAACCTCTCGCTGTCTACATTTCAAGCCTGATAAAGAAGGCGGAAGAACACGATAAATTCCAAAAAGACCTTTGACTGCTTTAGACAAGTTTAATAGTGCACTGAAATCCTTATCATATCTCAGGCTCTGATACACATACCCGGTCCACTTTGTCACGTGTCGTCCACGGCTCGAAGGGGTTTATCTCAAAGATTCTGGCCACGAGACTAAAAAAAAAAAAAAAAGATTTATTAGTATTAATACACACACACACACAAATACACACACACACACACACCCATCCCCATGATTTAATACAGATAAGCATCTGAAAAAAAAAGTTAAGGGCTTACTGATAGAGAGGGCGTGGCAAGGGGTAGGCCATAAACGGCCTGTGGGCCACAGCGTACAAGTACTCCACCAGGTCATGCAGCAGGTATCGGTTTGGACTGATAGAGGACATGGTGTTAAATTACACAGTTTAAACAAGACAATGTTTAAGCAATGAATGAGGAAGAGTCAACAAGAGAAGGAAAAAAAAAAAAGAGAAGTAAATACAGAAAAGTCTTTAAGGAGCGCCAGTGTGAAACAGTGCGAGACAGATTTTTCCACCCGGAAAACAAATGTTTGCACTGTACGTTCTTGTTACACACACACACACACACACACACACACACACACACACACACACACACACACACACACACACACACACACACACACACACACACACACACACACACACACACACAAAGAGAAACACACCACTAACACAACAACTCCATAACTACTGTAAAGGTCAAAGAGAGGAGACACAACGCTGCACTCTGATGTACATGTCAGCATTAAGGATGAAGGTGTTTGCTCAGTAATCTATATGTCAGCGCTCGCCTCTTACCCGACTAACGCGTATGTTTTTCCGGCTGCATCGGGATCTTTAATGACATTAACAACAGCCTTGGCCACGTCCACCACCTACAGACAGAACAGAGGGCACATGACTGCAATTACTGAGCAAGGAACGGGAATACATTCAGTACGGGAATAAACACAGCCTAGGTCCAGTCATGTGACTCTTACACACACCCCCATCCTCCCACCATCCCCCCTACATGCACACCCTCTCCCACCCTCCCCCCACACCCTCTCCCACCATCCACACACACACAACCTCTCCCACCATCTCCATACACACACACACACACCCTCTCCCACTATCCCCATACACACACCCTCTTCCACCATCCCCATACACACACACACCCTCTCCCACTATCCCCATACACACACACACCCTCTTCCACCATCCCCATACACACACCCCCACACACCCTCTCCCACTATCCCCATACACACACACACACCCTCATCCACCATCCCCATACACACACACCCTCTCCCACCATCCACACCCACACACCCCGTCTTCCCTCCCATCCACTCCCACACCCTCTAAACACCCCCCCACACCCTCTCACCACCCCCCACCATACCCCCACAACCTCTCCCACCATCCCCACACACACACTCTAAACCAAACCCCCACCCACCAAATTTCTGAATGTAGTCACTGAAAACACTCACATGACAAGGCTGCTTAACTGTCTTCTTTCCCATCGCTATCAGAGGCATGGCCTTGCCAAACCAACGCATGTCTACACACACACACACACACACACACACATTAATATGCTATAAGTTTGAAGTTACTGATTTTCTAGTCAGACTTTTGTTTTGTAAAACTGTAACACTACTATCTCATCATGATGGGTTTCATATCAACAAAATGACATCAGAGATTTCAGTCAAATCGTTAGAGTTGTTATTTATTTGTATGTCCCGGTACTTACTGTTATTTCACCATAGATTTTAGATGTTATTTAATGAAGCCTGTTTAACTCGTTTGTAGTATTACTTCTTAAAAATGAAAATAATCCATTAATCAAACATCATCTAATCTGTAAATATGCTGTTATAGTTGTTTGTCAAGGACGAGATGGAATAATAGCCACGTACTTGCGAAGTGGTTGATAAAGCGATCTTCTCTCCCAAAGAACTCGGACGGCTTTAGGATGACGGCATCCGGGAACTCATCCCTCACAACAGTCTCTCCGACAGCCTGTTCAACACGAGTCAGAGTCACTTACTGCTTGTCGTTTCAACGAGCAAAAAAGACGTTGCAAAAAAAGCTCTGAATCTCCGCCTCCTTGGTGTTTTTTTTGGTTACATTTAAAGACAAACACTTATGAAGGAATGAATAAATCATGTTTTGAATTGAAATGTTTTAAATTTTTTCATAAAACAAACCAAAACAAAACTAGATATATAAAGTTTGTCGCAACAAACTTTGATGTTGGCTTTGACGAGGCAAGTATTCGCAAAGGCCTGTGCTTTTTGGAAGCAAGTGGACATAAGGGTCAGTGTTACTTTTGGAGACAAGTGGACATAAAACTTGTAAAATTTAGTGGAGCGCTAGGGTGCCAAAACACTTGGAGGCAAGTGGAGACAAGCATGTGACGTCATCCGAAAACCTGTGAGGCAATTCCGCTCCTTGGGCTGAGTGTTTTGATATGCCACATGTCCATGTTGTGCTAATGTTTTTTGTTTTCACGTGACATCACCTGACGTCATCGGAATACCCGCGAGGCAGTTCCCCTTATTGTGCTGAGTGTTTTGATATGTCACATGTCCATGTTGTAAAAAGTTTTTTGATTTTGCGTAATTTGGGGCGGGGCTGTGGCACAACTGAAAGGCCAGTCGGTACACCAATTTAAAACTTTGTTCAGAGTATCACTCTAAAGGAGCTGGCCGAGTTTGGTGTAGATAGTTTGAAAGTTTGCCGAGTTATAAACCTCCAAAGTTTATAATGGGAGTCTATGGGAAAAAAGGCCACTTTGAGACCTGGTACCGGAAGTACCGGTACTCGGATCGCTTATAAAAGTAATAGCAACAAACTTCAGACCAGGTTCTACAACATATCCGAATTTGGTTCATGTGGCTGGAAAGCCCTAGGAGGAGTTACTCTTGATAAATTTTTGTCTAAGCTTAAGGAAAATAGAATGTTGGCTTCTACAAAGCCAACATAAATATACACTCAGGATAATGTTGTACTGATGCAAACAATACTCCATATTCAAATCCATCAAAAAAATAAAGCTTATGCGAATGATGTCAAACACGTGTAACTTTAAGATTCCATTACAGGAACGATACAGGATACGCTAAATTTTTTAAATTAAACATGAGCTAATTTAAAACAAACCATTTGTGACATTTGTGACTCCGTCGGCCATCTTAAAATGCTTTTCTCATCCAGCTCCGTCGTTGTCGCGCCCCTCTTCCACTACGCAAGCAAAGCTGCGAGTGCTGAGAGCATGAAGTATCCAACATGCCACACTTTCGCTTGAATCTATGAAGTCTATCACCCAGGAACATGTTGGAACTTTCAGTATCAACACACTATACTCACTATCTATACTACAAAATGAAAGAATAGTGCACAAGTATACGATTTGGGACGCAACTACAAACGAACGGCGCTAGTAAACTTTCCACAAATGTCTGTCGCTGTATAATTTTTTGCTGTACTTGTTCTCATCAGAGTGGTGAAATCGTCTACCTTATTCCTCAGGTACTTGGATGGGCTGCGGATGTCTGCGTTGAGGTGCGAGACATGGATGAACTTGGAGACTCCGGCTTCCCGGGACGCCTTTGCGATCTGCTGAGGGATGGTCACGAAAACGTCCTCGTACCTGTAGTTTCTGCAGAGAGCAAAACATGGCGTCGAACAGACTCTACCTCACCTTCATAAAGAGTACAGCGTATAATCATACCCGAGCCCTGCGTACCTGGTCTCCCACTCTCTTCCCACTAAGTTGATCACAACATTAGAATGAGCGATGGCTCTACTGATCGATTCCTTGTCTCTGGCATCCCATTCCTGAAATATATTTAAAAAAATATGACAGTTTAGGGATGATGATGATACAAAAAGCTGCCTTTTACCGTTACTGCTTTACACAGAATAAAAAAAAACAAACAACAACAACAAAAAAAAAAAAAAACAGGATTAAGTTGGCATGAAAAGAGATGCAGCTATTTTTATACCCTGCTTTGAAGCAAGACATGTTTGTGTCTATATTTTTGCCTACATCTAAGTAAGGCATGCCAAAAAAAATCTTATTATCGTGCTCAAATTTTGTCCTCACACTCCTACAGAAAAAGCTCGGGGATAAACTGGATCAAAAGATTTATTTACATCGAAATAATGTAGGAGTTACAGCACACGTGGTCCCCCAGAGACATAGAACTAAAGTTACTGGACATACAAATAATACTATAATGTATAAATTATAACATAAATTAAACTGTCATTTTTTTTTAAATACTAGGTTGCAAATCTACATCAGAGAACATTTTTTAAACAACTGTCAGAATAAAATCTCTGAACCTATAGCAGCTCTTAAAAACAATTTCTTATTAATTTTCTTTAAATTAATTAATCAATTAATAATTGTTATTACATTTTTATAAAAACTAAATATCAGACAAAAAGAAATCTCTGAACCTACAGTATAGCAGCTCTTAAAAACAATTTTGAAACAATTTCTTATTAATTTTCTTTTATTAATGAATGAATTAATTAATAATTGTTATTACAAAATTTTATAAAAATAAATATCAGACAAAAATCTCTGAACCTATAGTAGCTCTTAAAAACAATTTTGGAACAATTTCCTAATTCATTTCATTTATTCCATAAATTAATTGTGAGGAAAAAAAGGCTCTTGTATTTTCTGATGCTTTGCTGTGAAAACAAAACATGCCTGATGATGTTTACACTCTAGTTGACTGAGGTTACAACTGTGTAGTAAACATTTGGCTTAACGCTAAGTGAAAGAAAGTACCATGAAGATGATCTGGCCGAGATCACCCATGGGTCTGAGGTACATGAGATCGTACTGGTCGCACCGGTAAGGAATCACGATCTGAGAGCCGATCCGTCCTGAGGACACAAAGCAAAGGGTGTTAGTGTAGCACGTTACATCATACGTCCAATTAAATGAAGAATTTTTCATCCTTATTCGGCTCAATTTCATCTGCATGATTACTACAAACTATAATTACGACTTGTGTCATCTCACTGACAAATAACTGGATCACATAATTAGTGCAGGAAATCACCATTATCTTCCCACGACTGGATACCCACTCACCGAGACGACTGACAACGTATCGGCCCAGGAAGCCGGTGGCCCCGAACACGGTGGCTGCTATTCCGCTGCATGAAGAGCGACCCCCTTTGCCTTTAGGGATGACGGCATGGTGGATCTGCCTGTGCTGGACCGCAACAGGCCCAGCAGCCAGCACCACAGGAGAGCAGGCACCTGTACGAGAAGGCAGACGAAAAAACGTGTTATAGACAGATGAAAAAGTGCCAAAACTACTTATACGGCACACGATATCTGCTCGTCTCTAGTGCACCATACGGCCAGCTTTAGAATAAAGAGAGGTACTCGTCTTCCATCCATGTGGCAATTTAAAACAAATGCAAGCAAAATGTCCCCAATGACTTCAGCCAAAAATCAGTCCATCTGTCTGCAGGATGACTTGAATAAGGGTCTTTCAGTTCCAGTTCATTACCATATGCCTTATTCCGCTTCTTGTTTAGGCTGACGTATGCGAGCGTATTTTATATAATCCCTCACCACAATGCACGCCACTGCAATTGCTATGTCTTGTCTCTTAATTATTGCATGTATGAGTTAGTGACGCTCTTAAACATTACGAACAAACGCACACACAAATAAATACACTTGCAGTTGGACATATAGATGAAAGCCTTCACAGAAGAGTGGAGGATCTAATAACAGCAAAGCGAGAACAAATCTGGAACAAGATTCTTAAACAGAGTTATTAATAGTGTGGGACTTTTGTATTCATGTAAAACGAAGGGTGCCAAGAGTTTTGGATTTAAGCATGTCCAAGAAATATTTGGAAATCGTTCTTGGTAATGTGAATGCTAATAAAAACAGTAAGGAAAAACAATTTAAAATATCTCTTCAATACTCTCACCAACTGTATTTAGGAGATAAAATACAAAATGATAAATTCTATGTAAATTAACGCTATGTAAATGAACAACATGCAAATGAACGCTATGTAAATTCTATGCAAATTAATGCTATGTAAATTAACGCTAAGTAAATTAACACTATATAAATGAACATGTAAATGAACGTCATGTAAATTCTATGTATTTGAACGCTATGTAAATGAACGCTATGTAAATGAACGCTATGTAAATGAACGCTATGCAAATTCTATGTAAATGAACGCTATGTAAATGAAGGCTATGCAAATTCTATGTAAATGAACGCTATGTAAATGAACTGTAAACAAGTTGAGATACCTGACAGCTAAATCTACTAACAACAGCGCAAATAACCTTTATAGTAACATCTGTAAGCTAAGCATCTAGTAGATTTTTGTCATAAAGATGTTTAAAGAGAATGAATTTGATATAAAACAGTGGTTCTTAACCTGGGTTCGATTGAACCCCAGGGGTTCAGTGAGTCAGTCTTAGGGGTTCGGCGGAGAATAAGACACACCGACTCATATGATTTGTGATGACACGCCCCCCTTGGCCATCATTGGCTGCAGGTGATCACACAACATCGCTTGGCCTATCTGTGCTGCAGGAAATTTGGTGTGCCCAGTAGTGAACTTGTGACTGTCGTGATGGTACGTCGTGTGATTTCTTTCTTAATATTTTAATCCCTTTATACTAACTATGTCGAGCAAAAAAAGAAAGTGGTTGGACGAATATGTACAATATGGATTCACATGTATAACGGAACATGATGGGAGTCAGCGTCCTAACTGCATTATTTGCAATGCCAAGTTGAACAATTCTAGTCTAGCACCGGCAAAACTAAGAGAACACTTCCTTAAGCTGCATGGAGATGGAAAATACAAGAACACAACGCTCGCTGAATTCAAGGTGAAGAGAGCCAGATTCGATGAAAAGGCTACTTTGCCTGTTCTCGGCTTTGTACCCATCAACAAACCGATCCTCACAGCATCGTACAAAGTTGCTTACCTGATCGCAAAGCAGGGCAAACCACACACCATTGGTGAAACACTCATAAAACCAGCTGTGTTGAAGATGGCGAACATCATGCTGGGAAAAGTGGCTGAAGTTAAGTTATCCCAAATTCCTATTTCAAATGACACCATCAGCGACAGAATAGAGGACATGAGCAAAGACATCTTGGCTCAAGTAGTTGCAGATCTGATTTCAAGCCCGGCAAAATTCAGCCTTCAACTCGACGAGACCACAGATGTTTCCAATCTAAGCCAGCTTGCTGTATTCGTGCGCTATGTGAAAGACGACTTGATAAAGGAAGATTTTTTATTTTGTATGCCTCTTACAACAACAACTAAGGCAGCCGATGTGAAGAAACTTGTGGATGACTTCTTCGAAGACAACAATCTTTCGTGGGATATGGTTTCTGCAGTTTGTTCGGACGGAGCTCCAGTCATGCTGGGAAGAAAGACTGGTTTTGGTGCGCTAGTGAAAGCTGATGCACCACACATCATTGTTACGCATTGTATTCTGCACAAGAATGCGTTGGCAAAAAGAATGCGTTGACAAAAACCTTACCTCCAACACTGGCAGAAGTATTAAAAATTGTAGTGGAATGGGTGAACTATGTGCGAAATAGTGCTCTGAGGCACCGCATCTTCAGTGAGCTGTGTAAAGAAATGGTCTCTGAATTCGAGGTACTTTTGTACCATTCTAACGTTCGGTGGTTATCCTGGGGACAGGTGCTGAATCGTGGAATTAGCCCTGTTTTTGCAAGAGCACCAACAAAACTTCAAAAATTCTGAGTTCATTCTCATTTTAGCGTACATGGCTGAGATCTTCGCAGCTCTCAATCATCTCAATCAACAGATGCAGGGCGGTGGAGTCAACATCATCGAAGCAGAAGAAAACCTGAAGGCTTTTCAAAAAAAGCTACCGTTATGGAAACGACGAATAGAGAACGATAACTTCGCAACCTTTCCCCTGCTAGACGACTGTGTATGTAAGATCAAAGATGTATCTGGAATCGGAGACATTTCTTTACCCGCGGAACTGAAGCAAGCAATTGCCACGCACTTAGATGAGCTTGCAAAGTCTCTCGACGAATACTTCCCTACAAGAGAGACTTATCCAGCATGGGTGAGACAGCCGTTCACGTTTAGTGTTGAGACAACAGATGTCAATGATGAATACCTCGTTGAAATCATTGAAATTCAGCAGAGCCAGGTCCAACAGCAACTCTTCAGAACAACAACGCTCTCAACGTTTTGGTGTCAACAAATTGTAACGTACCCTGTTATTGCTAAGAAAGCTCTGGAGAAAGCTCACACTGATTTGCAGTAAATATTCATTATGATGTTTTTGTTTTTGTGTGAAAACCATGTTTTAATGGTTTTGTTCTTTGAACACAGTGATGTTGATGCATGGTTCATTTTGTGCACCAGTAAAATATATACTTATGTTTTGAATTTGAAAAAAAGTCAAAAAATCCAAATAAAACATATTTTATTCTTCCAATTAAGAAGGGTTCGGTGAATGCGCATATGAAACTGGTGGGGTTCAGTACCTCCAACAAGGTTAAGAACTACTGATATAAAAGGTGATTTTAGAGTGTTGCTAACATCAGCTAGCTCCAGCGGGGTCACGCTAACAGCTACAGAGGACAACAAAAGTTTATCTGCAATAAATACTCACCTCAACCTTATCCTCATTTACTGCTTTCTAAAGTAACAGCATCTAATCCTGCAGTTTCATTATAACACATTATATATTTTATTAAATACTTACTGGAAAGCCTGGGAAGGACACTCACAGGACGGCTAACCAAAACGACAGCCGCCATGTTTCCGACCCGTCAACCAAACCTGCGGTGTTATTGCTACCCGTATTCAGACTAAACCCGCCTTCTTCTCTACTATTCGTCAATACCGATTGACATCCAGCTCTGTAATTGGCCATACTTTTACGTGTCTGCGATGAAGACGTCTGTATAACCAATCGTAGCCTGCGAGGCAAGCCTTATTGATATGGGGTGGGAAAAAAAAACTTGTCAAAACGGGATACGGCAGGCGCAGAGGGACAAAATTAAGTGGCTAAACGTAGCTGTTATTAAGCAAAATACCAAACAATTAATTCCGTTCAGTTAAATTTTTATTTATTTCTATAGCGTTTTTTTTTATATATAATTAACATTGTCTCAAAGCGGCTTTACAGAACATAAACATAAAACAAAAGGTTCATATAAAGAATAATATAAAGATTAATTTAATACAAAATTCAAGATTAATATTAGATGTGTTTGTATTGATCCCCAATGAACAAGTCTGAGGTGACTCAGGTGACTGTGGGGAGGAAAAACTCCCTTAGATGGTAAAAGAAGGAACCTTGAGAGGAACCAGACACAAAGGGGAACCTCATCCTCATCTGGGTGACACTGGAGATGTGATTATAAATATACAGTCTGATAAATGTTGTATTGATGAGCAGGTTGTTGTCCTCAAAGACCACATGAAGTTGGTGTCTACTCTTTAGTATAGCAGAGTCGAACTGGAGCTGGAACATCTCTAGATGTCTCAGGATCCTCACAGAGTAACCCATAAGAGGATGGGTTCCCCTTTGAGTCTGGTTGAGGAGGTTGTTGTCCTCAAAGACCACATGCAGTTGGCATCTCCTCTTTAGTATAGCAGAGTCCAACTGGAGCTGGAACATCTCTAGATGCCTCCGGATTCTCACGAAGTCGGCCTCATGTCAGTTCTACCGCCTTTAGTAAACTTAGATATTCTGAGAACTACCAGATATCCTGAGTTTTGTGATATCAGAGAGCACGAAGGATTGTAACTTGTTAGAAGACTAGTTTGATAAATAGTAGCTAAACAGTTTAGAGCCTTTACACACAAGTAGCAGCAATTTGCAATCAATTCTAAACTTAACAGGTAGCCAGTGTAAAGATGATAAAATTGGGGTTATATGATCATAACAAACGAATTAACTAGTAATTAAATTATTTCAGCAAATTTGAAAAAGTGGACAGCTGTTTTCAAACTAGTTTTCCCCAGTGGATGGATGAGATTAGCAAATATTACTGAAAGTATTTTTGGTATTTTATTTAATATGGATTTGATTTTGCAAAAGGAGGCTTTGTCTAATTAAGTATGTGTTTGTTTGTCAACTTAAAACTCTAAAAAATCTACAGTAGTCTTTGGATGTTAAATGTTTACTTCACTTTGAAATCTTTCTGGAGGATAACTTTTACCGAAAATTTTGGTTGGAAAATGATTTCTTTATTAATTAGCTAAGAAAGCATCATCCTACATCTACTGACATTATGGGAAATTCCTCTGGAAAATTGTTCTGAACATAAACATGACATCAGGAAACAAAGTATTCAGGGATCTAGTGATCTGATATTTGAATGTGCGCTATTTTTTTGTGCACATTTGTGCGCTACAGCTACGATTACAAGCTGCTTACATTTGTACATGAGAGATTATTTGCTGTTTTTTCAGAAAATAAGACGTAATAATTTTCAGTAAAGGAACACAGTGAGCATCAATGCTCTCATTTTGTTTAGGCGCATTTTTTAAGGGAGTGAATTCACATTTCCAGAACATTTGAAGGATTTTGAGAGAGAGAGAGAGAGAGAGAGAGAGAGAGAGAGAGCTCTTAAAACAATAGAATCCCTGATCAGTGCCATGACTAGTGAAGTATAGGGAGATACTGGCAGAGCCGATCGGCCCTGTACGCTCACTAAACGCAAGTTGCGTAGGGCCACGCAAATTACGCAAGGCCCCGCCTCCCCTGTCTCATTTTACAGTGTTAATGTTTACTGTGTAGATGACAATATGAAGCGGAGCTATCCATCTGGCCATGAAAAGTGAAAAAAGAAACAAAATGAGAGTGAAATGCGAGAACAGCAATCAGGTAAACTTGTGCTCTCTTCAAGTTTGACGTCAGCAAGAGCAAAACAGTAAAGTTAAGTTGATGTGATTCTGTCTCTAGTCTCTATCTGACTAGCTAAATTAACTGTGCAGTGCTGCCAGTGCATCTCTTGACCTGTCTGTAACACAACAATTTATTGCGTGAACATTTGCGTGAATAAACGCCCAAGGGCAACGGTGTTTATAAACGGCAGCTCGATGACCGCGCCGCGCGTAAACATGCGTTCATATGCGCGTGCAATCGTGCACGTAATGACACGCGCTTTCCAGCAGCAACATCTGTGTGGGGACCAGTACAAAAAGTACCGTGATAGCACTCCTAAATGACAATGTTTATAGTCTCTCAATCAAGGTTACAACAACGTTAATGCAATATGGAAACCAATGGATTTACATTGGACTGGGCAGAATGCACATCCCTCAGTAAATAATAACCATCAGGGATCAAGTATTACTCTCATGCATACTATTAAACACAGTGATACGGTATGGCAAGCCATTTTAGCTTTTATACATTCACATGATATGGATTTTTGATATCAAGAATTCAGTTTTCAATAATTCAAATGTAAATATTGAGTGTGATTTCTAGTAGTAACCATATTTTTGATATCACTAATTACATTTTACACTAGTAAAAATGTAATTTCTGATATCTGCTATTGCATATTCACTAGCTGAATATGGCAAGGGCCAAGTCATATTATAAATAGTATTTTATATTTGAAAATGGAAAAAGAGGAATCTGAGGGAGTCAGTTTAAGTGGGGCCTAATGCAGCTTATAAAATGAATGGGGTGTCAAGTGTGAATGTGTGGCAAATGGTTTACATGGCTCACTGGTCAGGTAGGAGGGCCCCTTAGCAGAATTTTTCTTAGGGCCCCAGGGAGGTCAGGATCGGCTCTGGATACTGGGACACACAATCTACACCCACAATCGACAATATCAGCACCATTGCTATGTCTATTGCTATTAATGCCTGTTCTACATGTGTGATCAGAGAGCAGCTTATCTATTTTCCTGCAAAATAATGAGATTTGTCAGAAAGGTAAATATTATCCCTCTGGGTGGAGTGCAGGCTTTTCTGAATCGAAAAATCCTAACACGGTTTCATTTGTTTGTGTAGGATTTATACATCCGGGTAATTATAAATATAGTACAGTTTTATCTGATCCTCCTACACAAAGCTTCACTTGCTATGACTACTAGGATTGGGGGGAAAAAATATGTTGCTCTTCAAATAATATTGCTCTAATATGGCCTTTGGTTACTCGCTGTTCATGGTCACCACAGTGGATCATCCATCAGCATGATCATTTTCATAACATATATTCCGCATATATCAAACAAGTGTTTTATTCTTTATCTAAAAAGTTCATTTAAAAATATATAATTTCTGCATTCAGCATGCTTGTTGGTGCTGTAAAGTAAATTAAGCATAGATTACAGATACAAAGATATCTATTAATAACAACATGACAATATAAATGTCTTAAATTCAACTACGGACAACAAACGACTCGTGCAATCTAAAAATAGATCACTATAAAATGTTTATTCACGTCATAAAAATAAGACAACTATATTTCACAAATGACACCAGGTCGTATTTGCAGAGCAAAGAGTGTGGCTGAGAAAACAAACGTGAGCTGATAAATCATCAATAAAGCTTCAGTAAAGCTAATATTTGCATTTGAGAACCTTGCAGACTTCTGATTTAAATACAATACCAATACAAACACACACAGTCGCTAATTGGCAGTGTTTGACTTTAAGTAAAGCAACAGTGTAATACAGATATACATGTTTAGAGTTCGGTCTGATTTACTGTATATACAATAAGTTCAACAATGAGAGAAAGGGGAAAAAAAATTAAATGCTGTAAAATCTTTTATTTCCTCCATACATAATAATTGAACAGGACATAAACAAGTAAAACCTTGTCTAATTACTGTATATATCTCAATTGATGGCATACACGTCTAGTGCATGGCAAAGAAAAATATATGTATTTTATAAGTATTGTATATATAGAAAAAAAAGATACAATCCATACACAGATATATTAGTAATGAAATACTTTAGTGCTAATACTTGGAGTTCAAGTGCTTTTTGTTACCGTCATCTTTCATAAAATTGTAGTGATTAGCATTACATTTATTACCTATTTACTTTCGTCATCATCATCATCATCATCATCATCATCATCACCATCATTCAGGGATGGACAAATCATTATGTTAGCCATACATTTTCAGACTAAACTAATTTAAACACAATGTATGACAAGCTAGTTAGCTAATCCTCTCTTGACGTGTTATTGGTGGAGTTACTTTACTGTATATGACAGTTCTATATAATGTTCTATCTTTTGCTCAGGTTTCATAAAACATTCTTACAAGTTAATTGTAAAGTAAACTACAGTATATGGCCAAACGTTGTAGCTATAGATGCATCACCATCCCATTTGGTGTTATCATCAGCTCCATTCCAATCTTCTGGGAAGGTTTCCTCTAGATGTTGGATCAAGGCTGTGTGGATTTGTGGGGATTTCCTTCAGCTTCCTTCAGAGTGTTAGTGAGATTAGTCACTTATGTAAGGTGAGGAGATGCAGTTGGTGTTCCAGTTCATCCCAAAGGTGTTCAGTGGGGTTGAGTCAGAGTAACTGCTCTGTGTAGGACACTCCACTCCATCCTTAACCTCAACACCATGTCTTCATGAAGCTCAGGGGCTTTGTGCACAGTGGCATTGTCACACTGGAGCAGTGTTGAGACTCTTAATTCCAGTAAAGGGAAAATGTAATGCTACAGCATACTTAGTGGTACATATAGTGCTACAAACCTTTGGCCATGTAGTGTAAATAATTAATTAGCCAAAATAATTCCTAGCATTGAGTAGAAAGCATCCTTGATTGATATGTTTAGTGCTTAGTGTGATGAGTTGAAAACAACCAATGAAAACGCCTTACGTTTAAACATACATATGCATTCAAAGTGCATAGAGTAAAATAAGCAGCTAACCCGCTTGCACTCCCAACTTGCGGCAATTTGGCAAGCCTGAGATTCTTTTGAGCTCGAGGCCAATTTCTTATATGATATTTAAAGAGAGTAAAATCTTTACCATATTACTGTTACAAATCTGTATGTAAAGTAAAAGGTACAGTAAAAAGATTTCATTAACTATAACATCCTCTGTACATGTTTCTGAAAAATAACCTACACCATTTATAAAGCCTACAAGATCTATAGCACGTATGTAAAGAATACTGCATTTTGCCTGACTTTACCTCAAAAAAATAACACTTTAAATCACTGCTTGAAACATCTGTATCGCCAATATAGCCAATTCCACAAAATTCACTCGAGCCTGTCACCTGAACACATTCGCGCCTATGAAATATTTCTGAATTTCCTGAAGAGTACAGGAAGAAGAAAAATATGCTCTCCCATTGAATGATGTGGCCACTTAAAAACAAACAGCTCTTATATCCAAAATAGAGGCTGAAATTAAATGACTAAAAAAGAAAGAGAAAAATGAACAGAACGGTATTAATTATGTACATTCTCTGTTTAAGTTCCATGCTAAAAAATACAACAACCCTGTGGCATGGCACCCCAATCCATGGCACCCCAATCATGAAATGATGTCAAATGAAAAAAAAAAAAAAAAAATTAATAATAATAATGCTCTGATAATTTAGGAAACTTTTACACTTGAAAGTCAAGAGATCGGATCGAAAGGTAATGTGAAAGCGGGAAGCCCATTCGGGAACAGAACCTGAGACTACCTGTAAAAGGTGGTGTGAGTGCGGTTCGGTTTTGTTTGTTTTAACCGATGATGAATGATTAGTTTTAAGAACACGTGTAGCATGAGTGGCAAAGGGAACAAGAGAGTGGAGGTGCCTTAGTGTGTTACTGCGCATAATATTATAGCACTGAAATAATAATAATAATAATAATAATAATAATAAAAAATGTGGTGATTCGATAAAGTTGTCTCAGTGCGCGTTTGTGAACAATCACGCTTGCCCAGTGTGAAAACCACTAAACAGAATCAGGTGTGGTTTATAGGTACTAACTAAATAACCATGCTTATGTTAATAACTCTAATTAACCCTCATCATATCACCCTAACCTTAAAACCTAAAATAAAATGAGAACAAAATATAAACTGTTAAAGCATGCAGAAAATATTGTATATTATAGTCCCTTTGGTATTCAGCTTTAAGTAGTATGAACAATATCCGTGTAAAAAAAATGTCATTTAAGTACATGGATGCGTAAATATCAGAACCACAGAGACAATCAGACATGAGCGCATGATGCAGTGTAGTCCAGAAGGATGTGATGTTTTTGAAAGAGGAAACTGAAGGGGTAACTGACGAATTAGTCTTTAGTGCTGACTGATGATATAAAGCTAAAAGAAATGTGTTTTCTTTATAACAGTTGGTAATGAAAAGGTGCAAACACTGACAGGATGCAGCTTTGATTTTTAATCATCCTTTTCCAGAAAGGCGTTTTCTGTTTCCGTTGGTACTTCACCAGTTCTGTGCAGAGTCTCTCTGACTCACAACCGTATACAGTACATTAGATGTATATTAGAGACCTAGATAACTGAGTAACTACAGTAAATGGCAGAGGTGGGAGTAAGTCACACATGTGCAAGTCACAAGTAAGTCTCAAGTCATGAATGTCAAGTCAAAGTCAAGTCGAGTCTTTTTTTAATATTTGTCAAGCAAGTCTCAAGTCTTAAATTTGCGACTTACATGTAAGTCTGACTCGAGTCGAGTCCCCATCTCTGAGTCATTTAACTCAAGTCCAAGTCAAATCTCAAGTCATGAATGTCAAGTCAAAGTCAAGTCGAGTCTTTTTTTAATATTTGTCAAGCAAGTCTCAAGTCTTAAATTTGCGACTTACATGTAAGTCTGACTCGAGTCGAGTCCCCATCTCTGAGTCATTTAACTCAAGTCCAAGTCAAATCTCAAGTCATGAATGTCAAGTCAAAGTCAAGTCGAGTCTTTTTTTAATATTTGTCAAGCAAATATTTGGGACATAAGTCTGACTCGAGTCAAGTCATCTGACTCGAGTCAACCATCTCTGGTAAATGGATGAAACATAAACCTATTTCTAATTTCCCCTGAAAATTCAGTGTCATATCAGGTATTCCTGCAACGAAACCATATTTAAGTGTCATGTCAGGGTTTAAACATTTCACCGCTTTAACACTTCACTCCATGTATTTTATTGCAGGCCTTATCAAAGTCTGCTAGCTAGACATTAGCTGGCTACATTCACTCTCTAAAGGTGATTCATTAACGTCATATATAAAAAAAAATCACTGTTGTGTTTTAAAAGTTTATTAAAAACCATGAGGCTCATAATTTACCTCAAATACCCTTTGAGACTTTAAGTAACACTACAATGAATCTTACCAGTACTTTCCATTCAACGCTATTTCTTAGCATGCTATATTTTAGTCTGTGGAAAAACTATTTCTTTTTCTTATTATTACATTTTTAACTCTGACTACATTATTCGCATTAATATTATTATTACTACCAGGTTTGTATATTTTTTAAATGTCTTTTCCTGTAACTTAGCGAGCTAGTTTTTGAGCTAATTGTTAGCTTTCAAATAGCTAGTTTTGTTAACTTGCTGGCAAACGGTAACCTAGATTCCAATAAACTTTAATGTTAAACATTTTATACAAAGTCTCTTCTATTTTGATTGTTTTGCTTTCATTTAGTTTGACATATTTTGATCTTTCCATTACAATCTTACTCTCGCTCAGCTGGGAACGTTTGTTGTTTAATTGCCGCTAGTACTTTTGATTTAAAACCCAGGGGAAATAAATACAAATCTATTCAAGTTGGTATTTCGCTTACTGTTAGCTATCTAGGTCTCTAATATGTATTTCTGTGCTCTGAAGATACACCTTCGGACTCAGTGTCACTGCTCTTTATACTACTGAACAAACGTCTGCATGATCGGAAAAAATACTGAAGTTAAATGATGGGCGGTAGAGTGTGAGGCTCTGGATCCTCTGAGTCTGTGCTTGAAGCCGAATGAGACTGATGTTGGATGGCGATTTCGACAGAGCGCTCACCGCTGTCTGATTTCCTCTCTGAGCTGACCTGTGGATTGCTCTCTGTCTTGCTGTCTTGGCTGTCTTTGCTGTTCTTCCCGACTCCTTCGTTGGTTTCCTCCTCCGCAGAAGCGCCGATCGGTCTCAGGCGCTCTGCTGTCTCTCTTTTCCCTCCTTTGGCTGAGTTTTCTCTCTTCAGTCTGTCCTCTGAGCTCGACTTATCTGCTGTGGTGTGTGTGTGTGGGGGAGAAATCATACTGTTGATGTACAGGTGCACTGAATTGACTTCTGAATAGTACATCATAGAACTGAGATAAAACATGAAAAAATGTGTTATGTTAATCAGCTAGAAACGTTGCATTCTAGGTTTGTCTGTCTGTCTGTCTGTCATAAATGAATATAAAATATAGTTAGGTGTTCAGTAAGGAGGTATTTACAGTCATGGCCAAAAGTGTTGGTATCCCTGAAAAAAAGATGAAATATTTCTCTCAGAAAAGTATTGCAATTACACATATTTTGCTGTACACATGTTTATTTCCTTTGTGTGTATTAAAACAACACAAAAAAAACAGAGGAAAAAGCAAATTTGACATAATTTCACACAAAACTCCAAAAATGGGCCGGACAAAATTATTGGCACCCTTAACTTAATATTTGGTTGCACACCCTTTGAAAAAGATAACTGAAATCAATCGCTTCCTATAACCATCAGTAAGCTTCTTACACCTCTCACCTGGAATTTTGGACCACTCTTCCTTTGCAAACGTATTTATCCACAATTTTGAAAGAGTGCCAATAATTTTGTCCGGCTCATTTTTAGAGTTTTGTGTGAAATTATGTCAAATTTGCTCTTTCCTTTCTTTTTTTAGGACAAAAACATGTGTAATTGCGATACGTTTCTGTGAGAAATTCTTTATTTTTTGGAAAAATTTTAGGGGTGCCAACAATTTTGGCCATGACTGTATTTAGCATGTACTGTATATGGAAGGGGTCTCTCAAGTGATTACAGGGAATAACTGTTTCCATAACGTTAAACAGTAACCACAAACGGATAAAAAGTACATTAACTTTTTTTAGTGTTGGCAAGTTGCTGTGGTATATTCAGTATAATTCAGTCACTGATTATTTTCCTATAATGTAACAACATGCCACCAAATGTGTTTATTCCTTACTTAGTAGACTCCTATACAGTAATGACAACACGAAATGTTGAATTTTACCAGTCCTGTTTGAGCTTGTCCTGCGGAAGCTGTGCTCAAAGTTAGCGTCACTTTCTCCAGATTTCCTGATCGGTCGCGTTTTAGGGCGGAGCTTGTTAAGCCGTCCCTCGTGGATCCACTCGTGCTGCATGCCCTCATCCGGAGTCATGCGCTTCACAGGGTCCCACCTGAAACATATAGAAACATACTGTAGACACATAAACAAAAATGATTGCTGTCACTTTAACTTGTGTGCTAGAACGGTAAATATGAGAATCTGAAATTATGCTTCGCAATTTACCTTTAAATTGGTGAATTTCCAGCATTTATATGTGCTTAGGCAATTTTTCTATACGTCAGTAGGTTTGTACATATATACAACCATGATTCTTTACCAAGATGCCAATCAAACATCCTCATTAGAATACCATGTCACAACCACCTGGGCAGTTTTCAGTCCTCTCAGGAGTTTGAGGCAGATTTATCAAATCACGTTTATCCCTTTTATGTAGGAATCTAGATTCTGTCATATATTATATATAAAATAATTTTTAAACATTATTATTTTTATATTATTATTTATTATTTATATTTATTATATATTATCAGTATTATTTATATATTATTATTATTATTATTATTTAAAAAAGAAACACATTTTCTAAGAGTTAAAAGAGCTATAGCTGTATTCCTGAAATAAACCAAAAATATTAAGTCACATAATTTTTATAATATGTAAGACAATTTAAAAACAACAACAACAAATAATAATAATTTCTGAATATCGAAAATTTAAACCACTTTGGGAAAAAAAGTGTCCAAAAACAACATTATTTTTAGAGATTCCAGTTTTTAATTCATCTGTTTTGGTTACGTATTTATTTATTTTTTTTAGTAAAGATTGAGATGCTAGATAAGTTTACATTAATTTACTATAATGTTCACAAGTGATTCAGAGTTGCTTGACCTTACATTTTCCCAAATTATATTTTTAAATGAGCCTTGAATTGACATGAATGGGTTACGAGAACTATCAGTAACTCAAACTTTAGTGGACGGATAAAGTCCCATTCAAACTATACCAATAATCTGTATATATATTGCACGCTCTGTGCTTTGTAACATTAAAAGTCACGCGATATCCGAGGTACGTACTCGAGGCAGCGCCTGATAAAGTCTAAAAACAGAGTATCGCTGGTCTTCAGTACACTGGAAAGATCCTTGGAGTTGGGTCTGCGTTTTTTCCCCTTGCTGTTCGTGACATTTCGTGGATTTCCTTTTGAATCTGCACAAAGAATCAACAAAACAAATAAGTGTTTGTACGTTAGACGATGACGATTCTTGAGTCCTGAGTCAGGTTCCAGGATCGTCGTTTACAGAATCAGTGGAAAAACTTACCAAAAAATAACCTTTTTCTAGATGCAGTCTGCACAAAGTCGTTTGGAGGCAAACCCATCACCTAGCGGAAATATAAACCAGATAACTACAAATTCATCATAAATTTATACACAAATTACCGCCAATAAATTTCTAATACTTAATTAATTTGGGGCTTGGAAGCTTTAATTATCAAAGCCTTATACAGCACAGTGGTATTCTTTTCTTCACAATTCCCAACTGAAGAGGTTGGGGTTGGAGTGCAGAGGCAGCTATGATACAGCGCCCTGGAGCAGGGAGGGTTAAGGGCCTTGCTCAAGGGCCCAAAATTGGCAGCTTGGCAGTGCTGGGGCTTAAACGCAGATCCTCCATCAACAACCCAGAGCCTTAACTACTTGAGCCACCACTGCCATAGAAAATACATGCACAACATAAAAATAACTGAATTTAAAACAACTTTGAAGAACTTCTGACCTCCATGATGCAGGCGATCTGCTCGACTTCGCTCTCCCCGGGGAAAAGCGGGTAACCCGTGTAAAGCTCGGCCAGGATGCAGCCTAGGCTCCACATGTCGATGGCCATGCTGTACGGGTGACCCAGGATCACCTCCGGAGAGCGGTAGAAACGGCTCTGGATATAAGTGTATACTGTCGGGAGAATAACGGCAACACGGCGGTTAACATCTCTGCTTAAGTGTGTGATATGAGATTAGAGATGGCTGTTCTAGGAGTTTCTGACCTCTCTGTTGCTCGTAACAGCTTGAGCCAAAATCAACCACCTTGATATTTCCCTGTCCTCGCTGGGAGAGCAAAATGTTCTCCTAAAAGGTAGAATGAGATACAGATATATGAGTTCCAATCCAAAAAAAAAAATGGTCAGGTCCTTGGTTTAGAATAAAATCTCAAAAGTCATCATTAAAGTAAAACATTACGTATGTTTCTCGACAGTTAAATGAAATGTTAAGTTTAATGAAATGAAAAACCGGACACTAAAAAAAAAGCAGAAATCTTCCGTAATTGTTCTTCTTATTAAAATATTATAAATAACACGTATGTTATTATCATTTATACTTATTATTAATAAACACAATTATATTAGAATTTATACATATTTTTATTCCATTGTCAGATTTTGCATAAAATTTTAAGTTATTTAAAATAATTATTTTTTTTCCGGAAAATTAATTAAAGTATTTAAAGTATTATTTAAAGTATTTATTTCCAGAAGGAAGCAAAATGATCTACCAATGAAATAACAATTTTAATGTCAAATTATTTATCATTTTTAATATGTTTCTGATTATTTATACTATTACTGATAGCATTATTGTTTAAGTGTGCATACAGACTATGTAAAGTTAAGTAGCCTTTGCATCTCAACTATGAAAATAAAACATGTTAACACTTATTTTGTAGACAAAATAACACCGAAAATGAGCCGTCATTAAAAGTCCTGATGTTTAAAGCTTGAACGTGGAGGAGAGCGCTCACCGGTTTGAGGTCGCAGTGGATGATCTTCTCTTTGCGCAGCATCTGCAGACACTTGAGCAAAGAGTGTGTGAAGCGTCGGATCAGAGCCAGACTGAAGCCCTGGAAGTTGTTCTTTTTGATCAGTTCATACAGGTTTGCGCTGTGTGGAAACAAAGCAGAGAAACAGGTGGCATTTATTTATTCTTCTGCCATGGTTTGGCTGCGGGTTTCCTCTTACACTGAAGCCTTACTGCAAATCAATAATGCAGCTCTTCTGACAGATTAACTTTAACCTCTGATGAAACATCTCTGTCCTGGTAGGCGTGGTCTCCTCCTGGATGACTCCTCCCCCTTTTCACAGGGCTCAAGATCTCATTGAATGGTTTGATAGATATTCCAGTGATACGCAGTGGCCTTCACACTCACCAGCTCTTAATCTAAACTTTTGTGATTTTGAATTTTCTGTCTGTCAAAAGATCTGTCAATATCATCAGGGATAATTTGGACATTTTATTACATTTGGTGGATCTGGTAGCCTAGTGGTTGGGCTACTGATTGGTAGAAGGTTGTGAGTTTGAATCAGGTTCACCAAGCTGCTGCTGCTGGGCCCCTGAGCAAGGTCCCTAACCCACATCTGCTCAGTGGTATAAAAAGAGATTAAATGTAAATCACTCTGGATAAGGGTCGAGTGACAAATGCTGTAAAACTATTTATTTCTAATTGATTTAAAAATTCAACCATAATTCTGTACAAAAGCCTTTGACATTGGTCAGTGTTTAGGGGTAAAAAAAATGTGTGTAATTAAAAAAAATGTGTAATTAAATGTCTATCGGATAAAAAAAATAGAATTAAGAAATAAAGTTGTATTATAATAATAATAATAATAATAATAATAATGATTACAGTCTGAATTATAGTTCTATCAAATGAAAATATAAATTCATTTCTATGGCATATTTTAGGATTTTATGAAACAGTATATTTAAGTAGCATAAGCCCATAAACAGATGAGTCAAGAGTCTAACCCCATGACCAGCTTCTGTCATGACGTCTTTCCACCTCTAGAGGGTAGCACAGAGTCACATCAATTCAAACTGAAGTTGAATCCAAACTTTCCAGACACAGGGCCAACTCTAACGAACCATATGGTACATATTTGACAGATAAACATGAAATCCCTCTAAACACTGTGTTAACTGTTAAGTATTAGTCGTGAGTCCTTAGAGAGCAATGCTCGAAAAGTTATCTTTGGCAATAAGGAAGACCACAACAGCAGCTGTGAACAGCACCAACTCTGGCCCAGAGTAACCGGAGCCTTCACACCATGAGCGGACGAGAAAGAGATAGCACGTAATCAAGGCATTAAGTAAAGACACTGGTGACAGTAACCTGAGCTGGGACAGCAAACGTCTCGCTTCTGAAGGTCAAGACACCCGAAGCTGGAGCTGTTCCTTACAAGGCGCTAATCGATCACTTTATCACAGAGGCTGTCACAGGAAAGGAAACCTGACGGATTCTTGTTAACATTTTGTCTTAATTTCATGTGCTTGTCCTGTATATTGATATATAGATGCCATTTCTCCCTTTTATGAGATGAAAAAAAAAAAACCTCCTCTCAGACACTCAGTAATTGACTCCCACTTTGTCTGCATCATGGCCTTCTAAATTGCCAGGAAAAGGATAATGGCTTACATAACTCCATTACCGCTTTGCTCATATTGACTTGGCATTCATATAAAGGGGGGAAAAAATGCTTCAGGTCAGTAAAATCATTCTAGTGATGCAATGCTCACCCTAGGAGCTCGAAGGAGATGCAGAGGTGGTTGCGGAAATAAAAATACTCCTTCATGTGGATGACATTGTGGCAGTTGTCTCGGTCCCTCCGCCGCAGTGCGTCCAAAATCTTCAGCTCGACCAGAGCCTGTTGGTGGAATCTAGAAAAGAATCAGCAAAATAATATAATATAATATAATATAATATAATATAATATAATATAATATAATATAATATAATATAATATAATATAAAGGTATTTCAAATATGTATTTAAATGTTTGTTATTTTTAATCTTTATTCATTATTGAACCTATTCATTCTCTCAACCCTGTTACCTGAATGAAAAAATATTTGAATATTGCCCAAACAGAAAGAACAGGAACACGGAAAAAGAACTCTCATCCTTTCTTCTTTATTTTCACTGATGTGGGATATTGACTAATGTCTTAAACGGATTTGAAAGGGATACTAGATACAATTTCTGTATTTGCTAATTCTATACTTCAAAAAATGTATTTTATATATATATATATATATATATATATATATATATATATATATATATATATATATATATATATATATATATATATATGTATATATACATATAGTATATAGGCTCTTCCTTTTTATGGTATTTTGTTGTATTTTTGGTGCTGAAAAAGGTAAAGAACTAAAATAGTAAAAAGAGGCGGGGTTAGAGTGAACAGACGATGAAAAAAATGAAGTTAATTAGGCTAGAACCTACTTTGACTTCAGCGGAATAATTTTTTTCTATAAACTTTCTGAACTCTACACTTTACTGCTAGGACCCTGATGTCTCACTGATACTCCACTACCTGTAATCACAATGCCGTTCTTCTCCTCCCCGTACACTCGTCACATCTTTTCCACCAATTATAATTATATATAACTGTACATTCGTTGCTTACCCTAATTTACCTCTATTTATGTATAATATCTGTACATTCACTGTAAACTTCTTGGTTATTGTTGTACATACAATGTCCATAATGCACACTTTTGCACAGTATGAATAATTCTAATGCATTATTATGAATAAATGAATAATAATAAGACATATTGCGCTGTTTATACAACCAGCACTTATTCTTATTTACACATACTATTCTTATGCACATACGACCAGCCATACCTTTATTTATTGCTGTTATGTATTATTATTATTATTATTATTATTATTATTATTATTTATTCTAGTTGAACGTCTGGAAGATGCTAAACGGCATTTCATTGCAATGTACCTGTATATGCAATGACAGATCTATCTATCTATCTATCTATCTATCTATCTATCTATCTATCTATCTATCTACCTTTAAAAATGATATTTCATCAAATCGGTGAATTCATTCGCTGGTAATTCAGCAATACCATATTCCATTCCATCCTACTTTTCTTCCTATTAAGTCTGCAGTTATGTATTCAGATGCAGTCTGGTGATGATGAGGCAGCCACTAAGCTCTCGTTTTGTCTGCTGCATTATTGAAAGGCAGTAAGCCTAATGTCATCTCCATCAATTCAAGAGGGCGTGATGCCGGTTGAAAAGCCTTCAAAGAAAGGTAAACCGATATGGCTGGGTGTCTGTTAACACCTCTCAGCATGTCATGGTGACCTGTGGCTTAGTCACATGCTCAGACAATTCATATTTGTAGAAGAAGAATAAGGAATCTTCTGAACAAAACAAAATATTCCTTCAGTTTTCTGAAAACACGTGAATTTTAACAAAGCAAAGATTCAGTTAGTACATTGCAGAACTTCTTATATAGATATGTTACTGCAACGTTACAAAAAAACAACGTTGGATGGATGGAATAACATGGATGTTACTGTTAGCCTTGCAATGTTTGAGAATGTCGCTAATCTTGTATTACATAAATACAGAACATTCTGAAAGCGTTTGTGTAACAGTTTAACATGTAAAATGTCACAACAGCGCTGCACAAACCTTTATATGAACAAGTTTTAATGAAAACGACAAAACAACCTTTCAGTAAACTCTAACTTTCCTGAAAATGTTTCGCTAATCTCAATATGTTAGCTGGGATACACGGTTGCTCGAAAAATAATAATAAATAACATTGCTGCAATGTTCTTAAGATGTCTGCTGTTAAAATGTCCATAGCTTTAGCCACAGTTCTCAGATCAAGTTCGGCTCGTCGTAAACTATTAGCTGGTTATATTGAAAAAAATGTAGCTGTTTGGAGGTCCTGTTAGCTCAAAACTAATTTTATAATATCATTGTTCTGGTAGTTTTATATGCCACACCCACTTTTATACCATTTTACGCTCAACAATGCAGGAACATTCACTTCTGGAAAAGTAAAGTTAATACCCACATTATCTATATTTCAGGGAAAATACCAGTAAATTACGCTGTTTTCAAAACATCTGGCAACATTATGTTTAGAGCCATGTACTGACAACCATAACTTTTAAATAGTGTTTTGTTGTTCTCCTTAATTTATAAAATTGAAGGAGAAATGTACCTATTTTTTTTTTAATTACCTTTTCTTGTTGCGAATGATCTTGATGGCCACCATCTCATTGGTCTTATGATCCAGACATTTAAGGACCTGCCCAAAAGATCCCTTCCCAATCACCTCCAGGACTTCATAGCGGTAGGCTATATGGTCGTGAAGGACCTGCATACATATCATATATGGAAGGAGAGTCATGTCTCAGCTATAGAAAGCCAAAGCACAGCTATTTTCGTGTGCATCTGTCAGGAAGACTATAGGCCCTATTTTTGTGGTCACAGTGCAAAAGGAAAAATAAGATCTAGGATCTTAGATCTTGGTGTTGAGACAGAGCAGTGGGTAGTGTTGCATGGTTCCCAGGTTTGATCCTGAGCTCGGGTTACTGTCTGTGTGGGGTTTCTGTGCATGTGCGGTGTTCATGTCCTCATTTTCTTTGGTTTCCACCCACCTCTCAAAACATTTCAGTATCCAAATTAGCTAAACTAAATTACCCTAGGCGTGAATGGTGCCCTGGGCATTCCATCCGGGGTGTATTCCCGTATCACCCTGTATCCATTCTTAGTATAGACTCTGGATCTACTAAGAGAGGTTGAATCCCAATGAGTACTTTTTCAACAGATTAGAAGATATCCAATCAAAACAAGTTCCAATGATGGTGGTGGAGATCCAATGCTTTCTGATACAGCACTTAAGATATTCATGACATATCCAAAAGTATGTGCACGTCTGAACGACTTTGTATGGTGTAGAATTAGGATTTTCCTTCACTAGAACCAAGAGGCTCAAACCCTGACCACATGTACTGCACCAATGCTGCAGCTGAGGTCTGTGAAAACATATCGTTCCAAGGACTCGAGTGTCCTGCACAGAGCCCTGACCCCAACCCCACTGAACACCATTGGGATGAACTAAAACACCAACTGCATGTCAGTTCTTGCTTGACATTAGTGTCTGGTTTCATTAACGCTCTAATGACAGCCTGAGCACAAGTCTTGAGAACTGTGCTCTGAAATCTATTGGAAATACATCTTAAGTGAGCAGAAGCTGTTATGGAAGCAAACAGTGGACCAAATGAACGTTAACGGACTCGGTTGTAAAATGTTATGTTTGACCAGCTCATATCAGTGAGACAGTCAGGTGTCCAAATACTTTTGGCCATACAATGTACAATTTTTTGTCATAAATATATTTAAAAGACCTTCACTTGATACTATTCGTTCTGTATAATAAATTTCAGTATACTGAATCACATTTTAGAAGCTACTTCTTTCTTAAAAGAAAGCAGGCATCTATATTTAGCTAGTAGTTGGGTAAAAAAATATTTACTTTGAGCAGTGATATATATATATATATATAGATCTACAAAACTGGAGTGTAAGAAATGTCACAGGACTTTTACAGCTTTGACGTCAGAAAAATTGGATCTGTGCTATTAGGACGGGATTGAAAGGCAGCGGTGTTTAAACCAACGTTGATATAAGACCTCATTAGCAACATGCAGTGTTACGCCTACTTTTAGTTACACACAGAGTTGTGCAAAATTCAGTTACTGCACTGATCAGCCTTGTTATCTCGTTTGTTACTCTTTTATTAATCAGAGCAACACCAACCAATCACAAATGTCTATAAGCTTACTGTATGTACAACATACATGTAGATGTTAAGAACATGTGCTTTTCTTAAGATAGTTCTGTTGCCCTGTGACATGAGCTAGAATTAATCAAACCTCGGCTAGTAGCTGACATGTTATATGGTAAACAAGCGCTAGTTAGTGGCATTGAAATGGCAGATGACCAAATTGGTGAAAGGGGAGAAAAGAACCTTTTCAAGATTCTAGTCATGAAGCCTTGAAGTTCCATGTGGCTTTTTTTTTTTTTTTGCTATTTTTTATCATTCTGATTCTGGCATGTCTGTAAACCTACTGTAGATTTTTGCCAGTAAAGAACTATCAAATTTACTGTAAACCTACTGCAATATCCTATATTGCCTAAAATAACACACATAATTTGAAAACATCTCACTTTACTCACGTTATTTACATATATAAAAAAAAAAAAAAAACATTTAAATTACATAAGAATTATAATATAGAAGTTCATTGCTGCCGGGGGCACGGTGGCTTAGTGGTTAGCACGTTCGCCTCACACCTCCAGGGTTGGGGGTTCGATTCCCGCCTCCGCCTTGTGTGTGTGGAGTTTGCATGTTCTCCCCGTGCCTCGGGGGTTTCCTCCGGGTACTCTGGTTTCCTCCCCCGGTCCAAAGACATGCATGGTAGGTTGATTGGCATCTCTGGAAAATTGTCCATAGTGTGTGATTGCATGAGTGAATGAGAGTGTGTGTGTGCCCTGTGATGGGTTGGCACTCCGTCCAGGGTGTATCCTGCCTTGATGCCCGATGACGCCTGAGATAGGCACAGGCTCCCCGTGACCCGAGTAGTTCGGATAAGCGGTAGAAAATGAGTGAGTGAGAGAGTGAGTGAAGTTAATTGTTCTCCATTAGTTCTACATAAAAACATGTTTTTGTGAAAAGGTCCAATTGGGAAGCTTCAAACTTTGTCACCCACGACACACAACACTGAAAGATTAGAGTTTAATGTTCTTACAGCTAAAACAGATTGGAAGAAAGTTATAGGAACGTTTAGAGGTGTTATAATGTACTAACGCCCAGAAACGTTTCCAAAAATATAAAAATCAAAATAAATGAACATTCTTCTAAACTTAATTTGTCCTAAGGTCAGGGTGTCATTTTACAAAAATCAATGTTCATGTAATGAAAGAAAACATTGCATGCTATAATAGAATAAAAGATCTTGAAGTATTACACGGTACTAGACTGTTACGGAAATATCTGCATTTAAAATGTTGCAGCACACAATCCAGTACTTTGGATTCTTTTGCTCATGCAGGATACAACCAAGCTGATGGAGATGTGGTAGCCTAGTTTTTAAGGTACATTTGTACGTTTATGGCATTTGGCATACACCCTTATCCAGAGCCCTTATCCAGACTTACATTAATTTCATTTATACAACTGAGCAATTGAGGGTTAAGGGCCTTGCTCAAGGGTCCAGAATTGGCAGCTTAGTATTCCTGGGATTGAAGCTCACAACTCTCTGATCAGTGGTCCGATGCTTTAACCAGTCAGCTACCACTTAAAGTGTTGGAGTACCAATCAGAAGGTAGTGAGTTTGAATCCCAGGTCCACCAAACTGCTGCTTATGGGCCCCAGAGCAAGGCCCTCGGTTGTATAAAATGACATAAAATGTTGCTCTGGATAAGGGCAAGTGCAAAATGCCATAAATGATGGTTCCATGGTAATTACACACCTTGACCTGTAACTCACAGCCTTGACCACTCAGCTTCAGTGGAGTGGATTCAGTGGTCGAATGGCGGCTGAATCAACAGACATTAGTTGTGGTGGCTCAGTGGTTAAGTATTTTGAGTCATATGCATTAATCACCACACCAGAACTGCCCTGGTTGAGGCATTTGAGCAAGATCCTTAATCTTTATCTCAGTTCTATTTTGCATCTTAGAAAAGAAACCAGGGGGCATGGTGGCTTAGTGGTTAGCACGTTCGCCTCACACCTCCAGGGTTGGGGGTTCGATTCCTGCCTCCACCTTGTGTGTGTGGAGTTTGCATGTTCTCCCCGTGCCTCGGGGGTTTCCTCCGGGTACTCCGGTTTCCTCCCCCAGTCCAAAGACATGCATGGTAGGTTGATTGGAATCTCTGGAAAATTGTCCGTAGTGTGTGATTGCGTGAGTGAATGAGAGTGTGTGTGTGCCCTGCGATGGGTTGGCACTCCGTCCAGGGTGTATCCTGCCTTGATGCCCGATGACGCCTGAGATAGGCACAGGCTCCCCGTGACCCGAGGTAGTTCGGATAAGCGGTAGAAAATGAGAGAGAGAGAGAGAGAGAGAGAGAGAGAGAGAGAAAAGAAACCATACTTTATTGTCTATTACTTGTCTCCATACAGGCTGTGGTCTTGTCACAACATCCCGTTGAATAGAACAGAGGTATTATGATATGTATTATGAGTGTAAAATGGTATTTATTAAGAGTGTAAAACCGGAGAAGACAGAAGCCTATGCCTTTCTTATAAACGTCCCATTTCTTATTTCCAGTGTGAGACTAACCTACTGATAAATTCTATTTCACTGTCTGGATTAGTGCTCTGACGGACAAACATATGCTGTATGAACTGATCCAATCTTTTCAATAATGCATAAGGCACATGGTGAAAGTCTGTGTTTGAGACAGAGCATTCATGGAGGACAGTTCATGTAAAGGTCTGGCAGGATATCAGTAAGTCTTGTGTTTTAATGCAATTTTTTTAATGCATTTCTCTCCTAAGGTACAATTCAAGGTCAGTGTGTCAGACTGTACACAGTATTTCGGATTTTTTACTGAAATATAAGTGCACTTTTGCATCTAAATAAGTCCTCTGCTATGAACTGAATGCTGAAGTACAGCTTCAAGATATTTATTCGGAGTATAGTCTAAGCTCAACAAGAAAGATTCACAAAAGAAAAGACACCTTAAATCATATACCGTATTTTCCGCACTATAAGGCGCAACTAAGAGCCTTAAATTTTCTCAAAACTCGGACGTGCACCTAATAATCCGGTGCGCCTTATGTGTGCACTGAGTTCCAAAAATCTGTAAAAATGTTGTTGTGCGACTTTGGTAAGCGCTCCGCTTGATTGTCTGTCGGATCATTTCCCGCTGACACGGGGACGTAATACATACACTACGTAAGCTGGCAGCGATAAACCAATCAGAGAACATTACGTAATACGTACAGTACGTACGCTTACCTCCGCCACGCCTCCGGTAGGTAGGTATACTACCGCTATGTTGCAAATCAACATTTGTTTCTTCCTAACCATTATGCGCTCCACACTCCAGTCTAGTAGGTGGTGGTAAATGCACCTTAAGTTGGTTTGCCATCCACCAATAAAAATCAGAAGAAGAAAAAGAAGACAACATTTGTTTGTCTAAGGACCCTCGAAAATGGCACCAGTGAAGAGACATGTTTACGAGGCACAATTCAAACTACAGGCTATCAGTTACGCGGTTGTAAATGGGAACAGAGCAGCCGCGAAAGATTTCAACATCAATGAATCTATGGTTCGGAAGTGGAGGAAGCAAGAAAATGAACTGCGCCAAGTTAAGAAGACACAGTAGATGAGGACTTTGATGGATTTGTGGGAGATTAATTAAAAAACAATGTGTGTGTATTGTTAAATAGTAGAATAAAGTTGAACTAAACTCACTGTTTTGCTTCCGTTAGCTTGTTTTGTAGACCGTATGTTTTAGCATGCGCCTTATAATACGGTGCGCCTTATGTATGGTTTAAGTACAGAAATAGACCCCGTAATTGAGACTGCGCCTTATAATTCGGTGCGCTTTATAGTGCGGAAAATACGGTACTGATTTTAGCTGGTAAACTAGTGTCTCTTTCAGCTAAGAATTAAAGAACAAATCCTTTCGCTAATGCTAAATATCAATCATGTTAATAGCTAATTGTCACAATGGAAAGTATATGTAGGAGCAGATAGATTACCGTGATGGGGTTTTAGGTCTCATTATAACTGTCATATCTGATAAAGCTACGAATTGTTCGGAATTTAGATCGACTCCTTGAAGCTGTCCGGTGCTTAAAAGACATCCTGGATAAATCATGCATTTATGAGAGAATGATGAAGATAATGTACTCTCAGTACAGGAAAGTACATTTCAATTGATTTCCTCCACTCTGTATTATGCGCCTGGGAAAAGCTTTCACGCAGTCATATATTTTGACATCTTGAATTATATATCCAGGAGGATTTTCTGAATCTTTCATGTGTAGCTCAACAGCACGTCCCAAACCTTTTGGAGGTTGGGGTCAGAGTGCAGGGTCAGCCATGATACAGCACCCCTGGAGCAGAGAGGGTTGAGGGCCTTGCTCAGGGGCCCAACAGTGGCAGTTTGGCGGTGCTGGGGCTTGAACCCCAATCAACAACCCAGAGCCTCAACCACTTGAGCCACCAATGCCACAGATTTCATTTAAAGATAAAGATACCAGCACACTGTTTACAGTTTTGTGGGAAAATGTGGGAACATATAAAATACAAGGAACAATGAGGCATCCCTTTGATTATAAACATCATTCAGTCTAGTCTCTAGTCATTCAACTGACCTTTCTGCTCTTACATCACTTCTGAACAAATAGATTCATGTTAGCTGAATTTCTCAACATGAAAACAAGCCGGGGTCGGTGTCAATTGTTCTGTGGTATGTAACCAAATCTATATAAAAGCAACTTCTAACAAAAATATTTTTCTGCAAAAATTCCTTCAAAAATGGTGGGTGAGAAGTTTAACTGTTAATTGCTTCAGTTAAGAAAAAAATTAAAGCTTCAGCGTTTACAAAGAATAAATATCTGATTGATATCGTTATCAGTCGATACTTGAGGTTCTGGTATTAGCATCGATATCAGAAATGAAAAGAAGTCATAATTCTATCTGGATTAATGCGATTTCTTCAAAAAGTCTATGCAATTTTATTCAAAAAATAAAAACACACTCTCACTCTCATTTTCTACCGCTTATCCGAACTACCTCGGGTCACGGGGAGCCTGTGCCTATCTCAGGCATCATCGGGCATCAAGGCAGAATACACCCTGGACGGAGTGCCAACCCATCGCAGGGCAAAATAAAAACATTTTGATGCAATTTTGTCCAGTTTTGTAAGAATTCACCCAGTGACATGGATGTGGGTGACCCCAGACCACCACACATATAAATAGTATAAGTCCTGACCCTGTTTACCTTCAGGTAGCTGCCATGCTCATCATCAAAGCCTGAATTCTGTGCAGATCCCTGGCAGCCCTGGATCTTCTTGGTGTCTAGGCCCAGATACCAGATCTCAGTGTAGTCCATAATCTCCTCCTGCTCGAACTCTGTGAGCTGGCTCTGAAAGTGCTTCAGCGCAGCTGTTCACCAGGAGGAAATGAGAGATGATGTCAGTTTAGCTGAATCTTTTAGCTGGGGTATTGTTACAACTACTTAGACAATCAAATCAAACTGGTCATTAACATTAAATGGTTTGAATGAAAGTTATAATAAATTGTTTGTTTTTTATTCTAAGGCTCGAATTTCACTCAAACTAATAAAATTCTGTTAATACGATACAAAATATCTCGAATCCTTTACCGAGTTGTATCTAGAGATCTGTGAGTGGAACAATCAGAATAAAAAAATCAACTGGTTTGAATAAATAAATACATATCATCAGGGTTCCCACTCTTTTTCAGAGATCATTTTCCAGGACTTTTCAAATTTAGCAAAAAAAAGACAAGGATCACAGATTCACGGCCTAAAGTAATATGTTCTTCTCTCCAGAAGTCTTAAAAACAAAGTACACTTTATGGCTATTACTTAACTATACTTTTAAAGACAATTTGTCATGCGAATGAAATTTCAACATTTATAAAATAAAAAGACCGCACATATTAATACCCTTTCCTTTCTCAGGCCAATGCCGTCATGCATGCTTTAGTTTGCTGTGCATTCCCCTTGCACATGATATTCAGATTAACAAGGTTAATATAACCTGCTTACCCGTCACCATTTGCTGAAAACATTCCTAGCACCCGAAACCTCCAACACAAGACAGCGTCATCCGTCACAGCGAGATTAAACAGCATAACAAAAAACCCGTCAAAACTCAGCGTCCCTTTCTGTTACTAACATTAATTGTTTCGACCAATGATCAAGACCATTTAAAAACAATAATTTTCCAGGACAACAAGATGTTTTCCAGGACAATTTATGTTTTCTCTCATTTTCCATGTGTTTTCCAGGACTGGAACATTGCTCATTAATTTTCCAGGATTTCCAGGTTTTCCAGGGCGCGGTGAACCCTGAGATTCATGCTTAAATATTTGAAGTCTATTATTTGTTTAATATTTACTTTCCTTGGTCTTTCCTTGGAATTTCTAATACACTACCTGCAAAAAGTTTGAAACTAAGCAACTGGATGTTCCAGTTCAGTTGAGTTTATTTAATAATTTACTTCCTCCTACAGGTCACATAGCTTAACTACTGATCAAGCAACTTTCAGGAAGCTTTACTGTTTACCGTTCCAGAAGTGACAAATTGTTGTCTTTTTTTTTTTGTTGTTTTTTTTTGATTGTTGAATTTTATTTACTGTTCTAGCAACAGTTTCTTTATTACCACAAATAAGATAGAAATAAGGATTTACATCATCATGAGCTGAAGAATTAGATCCCAATAAGGTAAAAACAAAAGACAAAAAAAACACCTTCATTAAATGCTATTAATATCACAATGCTGTTCTAATATACAATGCTGTTTCTATAGCAACAGCACATTCACAAGGACTTTCTACTTGGCAGAATACACAGTGTTATTTAACAAGGACACACATAGAGTATAAAAGTTTCTCAGTTTTTTTTATTATTATTTTTAATCTAAGGATTTGTTTATGCACCATTCCTAGAAGGAGTCTCTCAGTGTCAGTGTTTTCGGGTAAAGCTCCGCCTTCAAGTTTTAGAGTGGTATTACTACTATTAAAAAAAAAAGAAACCTTTAACAAGAGACCACACTTATTTCATTAAGCCCACTGAGACGTCACAAGACTTCTACAGTAACTACACCATAACGCCTCTGACCTGTTGGTGACATGGGCAGCCGCTGTCCCTCATAAGTCCTGATCTTCTCAAATTTGTTGATGATGCTTCTGGTAAGAGACTCTGAGATGTTGTCCACAGAGGAACCGAAACGCGGTGGGAACTGTGGCCGTGGCCTCTCTCGCTCCTCCTGAACATTTGTAAAATTCACACTTGTGACAAAAGATGTGGCAAAACTCTAAACAAACACAAACTTCATTGATATGCAAATGAAAAATCTATTTTTTTTATTTTCTGTTGCAGATAGATATGTCCTGTTATGCCTAGATGTTTAATTTCTCACTTCAGGCATATTAGAATGAGATCAAAGTCTGAAAATCAACACTAGTATTGGTTCCTGCCTAAATTCTAACAACTTGGTGCCATGACCCGGATGGCACAGTATCACCTCTCTAGTGCTATTACTTAAAAGCCAATAGAAAGGAACCAGTGAAATTTCACTGCTCCACAGTCTGTGTCTAATAACAGTGTTTTCACTTGTTATAACATTAAAACAAGCAGTAAAATTCATTCATTCATTCATTCATCTTCTACCGCTTATCCGAACTACCTCGGGTCACGGGGAGCCTGTGCCTATCTCAGGCGTCAAGGCAGGATACACCCTGGACGAAGTGCCAACTCACACTCTCATTCACTCACGCAATCACACACTCACACACTAGGGACAATTTTCCAGAGATGCCAATCAACCTACCATGCATGTCTTTGGACGGGGGGAGGAAACCAGAGTACCCGGAGGAAACCCCCGAGGCACAGGGAGAACATGCAAACTCCACACACACAAGGCATAGGCGGGAATCGAACCCCAACCCTGGAGGTGTGAGGCGAACGTGCTAACCACTAAGCCACCGTGCCCCCCCCACCCCCACCCCCACAGCAGTAAAATTATGTGAATTAAATAACATAAGTTAAGCCTAATAAGTTTGATCGCCAGTATTTGTTTAATTTTTATTGTTATTTTGTCATTTAATCAATTGTCTACGTATTCCATCTCTCCTAGGTCATATCATGAAAAATGAGGCAAAGAAACCAAAAAAACTTGCTAAGATAAACAGGGCAGACTAAACTAACTGCAAAAAAAAAAAAAACATTAGCAGAAATAAACACCGGCATAGTGTTCAGCTTCATGTTAAAGTTTTCAATTTTCTCTTGAAGTTTTAAGCAAAACCCATTTGAATAAATTTATTTGTGCTACTCTCATCCTTCATATGCTTCCATCATGCCTTTCCATCTAGAAAATAAACCTTAGCTGTTGGGTTGGTGCACTAGATTCCTGTTCGATCCATCAGAGGACTCCTCCTGGACAACACACAGGACTAGAACTTGGACATTTCTGCACAATATATTACGTATATATTCCACTAAAATTGTTCTGCCACAGATCCATTGTAATATTTTGCCTTTTGTTACTCTACTGGTGGTTTAATTTTTATTGAAACTCTGTTTGTATTCTATTTTATAATTCTATTTTTATGACATGCCCAAAAAGCATTTTGCTACCTACTGTGACACTGTGTATTGTTGTGTATGGTAAAAATACATCAGAATAGAAAGATAAAGAGTGTGTCTCTCTCTCTCTCTCTCTGTCTCGCTTTCTCTCTCTCTCTTTCTCTCTCTCTCTCTCTTTTCTGATTTCTCTCTCTCTCTCTCCCCCTCTCCTCTGATTTCTCTCTTTCTCTCTGTCTCTCTTTCTCTTCTGATTTCTCTCTCTCCCCCCCTCTCTCCTCTGATTTCTCTCTCTCTGTCTCTCTTTCTCTCTGTCTTTTCTTATTTCTCTCTCTCCCCCCTCTCTCATCTGATTTCTCTCTCTCTGTCTCTCTGTCTTTTCTTATTTCTCTCTCCCCCCTCTCTCCTCTGATTTCTCTCTCTCTCTGTCTCTCTTTCTCTCTCTCTCTCTTTTCTGATTTCTCTCTCTCTCTCCCCCTCTCTCCTCTGATTTCTCTCTCTCTCTGTCTCTCTCTCTCTCCTCTGATTTCTCTCTCTCTCTCCGTTTCTCTGCCTCTGTCCCTCTCTGCGTCTGTCTCTCTCTGCCTCTGTCTCTCTCTCTCTCTCTCTCTCTCTCTCTCTCTCTATGTCTCTCTGCCTCTGTCTGTCTGTCTCTCTCTCTCCCTGTTTCTCTGCCTCTGTCTCTCTCTGCCTCTGTCTTTCTCTCTCTCTCTCTCTCTCTCTCTCTCTCTCTCTCTCTCTCTCTCTATGTCTCTCTGCCTCTGTCTGTCTGTCTGTCTGTCCCTCTCGCTCTCTGTCTGTCTGTCTGTCTGTCTCTCTCTCTATGTCTCTCTGCCTCTGTCTGTCTGTCTGTCTGTCTCTCTCTCTCTCTCTCTCTCTCTCTCTCTCTCTCTGTCTCTCTGCCTCTGTCTCACCTGACTCTGCTGGACGTTCTGCACCAGTTGTTTGACGATGTTGGGTAAAGTGCCATCGGCTTGGTGGAGGAGTTTTCCATTAGTCACCACCACCTGTTTAACAGGTGGGTCGAGTTGAGGTAGAGTCCCGGTCCCTGTGCCACACTTCTATAAGACACGTCATACATGGATGTTAGCATCATAGAACAGAAACTGTGCTGTAGTGTAACAGGCCAGAGGATTATAGACTCAGGGTCTGGTTGTAATATAAGAGACTTCCTACATTCTAGTCAGTACATAATCAGTACACATGACTAGATATGATAATGTGACTGCTGAAAATATGTTCTGTAATTAGGAAGTACATGGGGAAATAAACAGGACAAAACATGTGCACAATTCTTTTTTGTTTGTTTTTGACAGTAATAATTCAACTGACAGACACTTTAAAAGTTAAAAATGTCTACTACTTTCTTTCTATTTAACATATTTTTTTTCATGATTATGTAAAATGCCACCTATAATCACACTAGTACATTCACACACACACACACACACACACACACACACACACACACACACACACACACACACACACCAGACACTCGATATCTATCTATCTATCTATCTATCTATCTATCTATCTATCTATCTATCTATCTATCTATCTACCTTTATAATTAATTAATTAATTCAAATGCAAAAATAATTGTTTGTAATCATACAAAAGTGTTTTATTGTTGTTAAAATATTATTTTCTTTAATAACCTATTTTCTTTAATAACTATAAATATTAAGTTTGTAATTGTAATGGCACAGTGTCAGTAATGCTTCCTTACTTGTGACACAATTGACACAATGTGACACAATCTGAGACCATTCAAGGAGTCGCAGTAATGATAGTTAAATGGTGACGCCACTATAAATAAGAAATTTATACACTATAAGTAACAAATTTACACAACAATGTATATTTATATTTAAATCTCCTGAATTGTGGCACCTACAGTGTTAATTACTAGAGAGTAATAATGACAATCACAATAATAAATAAACAAATATAAATAAATAAATAAAACACCTTTTTTATATTATTATTATTATTATTATTAATAATAATAATAATAATAATAATAATAATAATAATAATAATAATAATAATAATAATTCATTCATTCATTCATTCATTCATTTTCTACCGCTTATCCGAACTACCTCGGGTCACGGGGAGCCTGTGCCTATCTCAGGCGTCATCAGGCATCAAGGCAGGATACACCCTGGACGGAGTGCCAACCCATCACAGGGCACACACACACACTCTCTCATTCACTCGCGCACTCACACACTACGGACAATTTTCCATGCATGTCTTTGTACCGGGGAGGAAACCGGAGTACCCGGAGGAAACCCCGAGGCACGGGGAGAACATGCAAACTCCACACACACAAGGCGGAGGCGGGAATCGAACCCCCAACCCTGGAGGTGTGAGGCGAACGTGCTAACCACTAAGCCACCGTGTCCCCCCCATAATAATAATAACAATAATAATAACAATAATAATAATTATTGTTATTATTATTATTATTAATTATATTGATACTAGTAATATTTTTGTACATATTATATTATTATATATTAACATTATTGTTAATATTATTTATTATTCATATTATAAATATCACTCCCCTTACTACAACAAAAAATAATGATGAAAGAAAACAAAAAATCATAAGCACTTTTTCTCTATGTTATTATATCTGTTATACCTTAAATTGTAGTTTTAGCCAAAGGTTTGAGGTGCATTACAAATAACTCATAATCCGTACCAATTAGCCGTGTGGTGAAATATACTGAGCTACTGATGTGAACTTAAATTCAGCTCACTAGCAGAATTGATCCGCCGAGACTAACCAAGATAATCCAAGATAAACTTCCTTGACTTCTAATAAACATACGCGCTCGCAGCGCTAGGGCTGAGAGGCTCATACGACCTGAGTGACCTGACCCCCTGCAAAGAGGATGGAATTTCATCACAGGTTAATGGTGAGAGAGGGATAAATGAAAAAGAGTGCTCTGACAGGGACTACCATTCTGTACACGGTGAAAGAGCTGAATAAAATCTTCTACCTCCTCTCTGTGCTGACCTGCTTTCCTGATATGCTATAATTAGACGTATAGAATACTGCCTGCTTACATTAGCTATTGTAGAGGAAGACCTCTGCATGCATTCAGAGCTCAGCGGTTGAGGTTTTGAGGCTAAATGCACTTTAGTGGTCATTCGGTCATTTGGGATTCGGTCACTTGACATAAGTCTTTTTCTCCTGTTCTTCTTCTTCTTCAAGCTTCAAACTCAGTCTTAGAGCACGACAAATTTCTGGGCTGAAAAAAGGAGCAATCCTATCTATAGATACACTTGATATTTCATCTCATGTGTTCCAGGCCCGCTGCAGATCTCTATCTGCCAACTTGATTATGACGCATAGAGACAGAAGCTAAATATAGTGTCAGAGGCTAACGCAGAACCACGCAAGCCGGTTGATCGCGGTAACACAAACAAGAGATGTAAACAAGAGGCACTCGTGTGCAGCGGCTGCGCGTTCAAACCGAAATCAGGTCAATGGATTCAGACAGTAAGAGGCTCCGCTTCGCGTGACGTCCATGGATGATGTTTCACTGATTACAGGCTGTCGATGAAGAGCTCGTTTAGTGACCGTCCCACTTAAAGCGCATCATACAGTACACAGCATGAAATATTCATACATGCATACATGCTCGTTGAACAAAACAATTAGCCACCACGGTCTAAGTTTAGGACGCCTCCTATGTCAGATACTACGATTTAAGGGGTCATCGATGTCAAATTCTTTCATCCTCCTAGTGGGATAATTTTGCATGATAGGATTGAATACAGAATTAGCCTCAATCTCAATTTATTCTAAAAATCAGTAAGTGAGTCCATTTATTCAATACCTCGTATACACTCAATTGACTCTCACCATGATTTCAAAATAAAATAAAAAAAAGTACACTGTTTTATGCCATACAAGTCAAATGTTCTCATTTGGTCATTTCCAAATTCCCATTCACCCTTTAAGGGTGAAAGATATCATGTGCTTCCTCCGATATAATTGAAGTCAACCAGCTGAATGCTTTCAAATTGCTGCTCATGTTGTGTCACAGGGCAGAGTAATGCATTTAGACGAGTGCTATCGACCCTCTTCCACATACCTGAGCTCACAGATGGCTATGATTGGTTACTGTTACTGTGATTGACAGGGCAGAGAAAGTATCCTATCCCTCACTGACAGCACATTTTTTACTAGTAAAAGAAACCCTAACCTAAGACCCTCCTCTCTTTCAACACTACAAATGTCCCTGGATAAGACTTTTCTGTAAAGCCGCACAATATGTGTTTAACATATGTGTATTATAATAAACCTAATAATAATCATCTGACTGAAAATATATGAGTGATTCTTTCCCTGTAATGAATCAGACTGTTTACACAACAATCCTCTGCTTATTTCCTGAGAATTGTTCTACTTATCATTCCAGTAAATTGCTGTTTATTTACAGCATCGCTCTGCGTGACTCTTCAGTGTGAAAGGCATACCTGGGAAAAGTTGCGGTTAGACCCCAGGCGTGTGCTCTCAGCTTGCGATCTCTGAGGGAAAGCCTCCGGTCTGCCTGACTGTGAAAATAAATAGAAAATAAACTGATAAGTGATGTGAATTAGTACAATAACACTACATCCTACAGCCTTTGACGCCTCTCAAAAGTCCCCAAGGCGTGGGTATCTGTGTGAGTATAAGGGGAATTATCTCTCGGCTTGAAATTGACACAGAATCATTCATCACCTTGTAACTCATCTAGTTTCCTGTTGTTGTTATCATTATAAAACGTTATATTTATGAACAAGACATTAAAAGGGCAGTGAGGAAGAAATCAACAGAATAAAAAAATAGACAGATATGAAAGTGAGGCTTGACGTGCCTAAAAACTGATTTCTTCACAAATACAAACTGTATAAATGCCAAGCTTCAACATTTATCGTTTTTAATACCAGTTTAAGCTCGTTTAAGGGTCACATTTATCACAAGCATCAAATCAGTTTAATTTGTTGACCTATGCAGAAGAGCAAATGAACCAGCCTTGCATTTGTCTTAATCATATGGACAGTGTGCCAGTAGTGGTGACAGCATATGGACAGACTAAATGCCCCAGTAAAACTGGGCACTGATCCAGCTGTCACGCTCTGTCAATCCACGGCTCCTGGAGCGCTGCACTATGCTGGAAGAGCCTCAGAAAATGCAGATAAACCAAATAGTTTGTCTTAAAACAGAGTACAGTAAAAATTCTCCAAGAAACAGGAGTCAGAATAAAGAAACGTAGACATAGGCCAGCAGTGTGAGTCAAACAGGCTGGACACATCGTGAGGGTCTTATCCATGTGTGCCGTCAGACATCAGTGGATCATGCTCTCTTAATCCAAGCAGTTACATACTTGACCTAAAACGCACAATGGAACTTGGCCGGGATAGATATCTGCCCCATGGGGGAGGTAAAATGAACAGCGCTGCTGACTTGCAGTTATGTTAATACGGACAAAGAGTTTTGGACAGAGATTAACACCTACAGAAATGTGTGTAAGCATTTTATAGAATTTACAGAATTCAGAAAACAACTTTTTTTTTTTTTTAAATTTGATTCGATTTAAAGTGACATTATGTTATAAGCCTACTTGGATTATTTAAAATGATTATTATTTTTTTAATTAAAAATCCATATCCCTTACAGATCCATGGGGATTCCCTGCTTTCGAGAACCACAGCATCATATTTTAACAAAGAAATAGCATTTAAAACACTTACTGAATTAGATTCAAGCCCTAGAGTGAACCGATCTACAGTAAATCTATGGATTGTCCTGAACGTTTCTCTGCATAATGAGGATTCACTGATTTAAGCTGAAATTAAAAAAACCATAAAACACATCCACGCTCAGGCAATATATCCATCGTCCAAGACTTTTAGGATTTATAGAGGTGTATAAAGAGTGCGTTATGTGTTATTCGAGGAAACCACCGGACATAAACATAAATAAACCACAACAACTTTGACTTAGTAGTGACATGAAACTTGCAGCTGGGTTACTCCGAGTCCATGGAGCAGGACTCTACACCTTGAGGTTTATGATAGCTACAAGATGATCATATGTCCTTCTGCCAAATATGTTCCTACACATGTCTTTGGAGCGATACTTAATCAGGAGATATATCACTGAAAGCACAGAAAATAGAACATGCATGCACTGAAGGAAATAATAATAGCAGGAATTAGATCTTAAGACATAAAGCAGTCTTTGCTTGTTTGATAATTACTACTGTATATCACACATTTTGGTCTTGCACTTGAAGTTCCAACGTCAACACACATCATTAGACCGTGTACTACAGGTCTTGCAGACACACAGGAGAATTTCATCCATGCACAGGAATGTTCGACTTAGAAGAAGAGCCAGACTTCGTGCACAATCATAGCATTATGTACAGCATCATCAGCAACGAAGCACCTAAAAGAAGCCACGCTGAAATGTTTTATAGGCTGACAATAATCCGATCTGTCTCTTCTAACGTTCAGTCCACGCGGAGGTCATTTCTGCACCAGGAAATTCAACCACAAAATAAAATGTTTGCATAAATTATAGATCTGACATGCAGTGCAATACAGCATGGCGCTCGCGCATGGACGAGTCGCGCGCGAGGAGACCAGTTTAATAGCTACTATATGCATGCATTTACCTTGTTGTTGTTGTTGTTGATTTCGGGAAACATGTTTGTTTTCCTTTTTTAAGACAAGCTGGATTTTTAAATCATGGTAATGCAGCGGTAATAAATAATAATAAAATAAACAAAAAAGCCGCGTGAGAGAAAAAAGGAAAAAAAAATTAAATAAAAAAGGAATAAAACGACAGAGAAAAAGGAGAAAGTTCCAGTGTTCAATGCACAGCGGAAGGAAAAGAACTAATAACGGAGAAACGAAGAAGTTATTTGCGTTAGCGCGAGATTATATATAGCGCGGGATGTCTCGAGCGTCTCGCTGTCGTTCCGTCGGTGTACACACACGTAAGCTTTTTTACGTCACACGCGCACATCAAAGCGTAGAAACCGAGAGAAAAAAAAAACCAGCGCTTTTTTTGAAAACATGACGCGTCCCCGAGTGTCCCGCAGAGCGCGCGAGCTGTTCGGGGGGTTTTGCGTTAGCGCGCGTGCGCTCGCACTTCACCGGATCACATTTTCCTCCGAGCGCCTCCTCCACTCAACTCCTCTGTACTCTGGTGCTGCCCGGTTCCTACCACTGACCTATCTTCCCATCACTGTAGTCAAGTTTCTGGGGTGAAAACAAAATACACCAGTCAAAAAATTTGTGCACCCCTGACCAATCACACCCATCGTTCCAGATTTACTCCCCATATCCTGTTATTATAAGCTGCACTCTTCTGGGGGGCCGGGGGTTGGGGGGGGGATTTCTACTAGATTTGTGCTCATTCATTCATTCGTTCATTCATTCGTTCATTCATTCGTTCATAAGAGCATTAGTGAGATCAGACAAGAACGTCTTGGTTCCAATTCATTCCAATCCGAAGGTGTTGAATGGGATTGTGTGAGAGTCAGGGCTTTGTGCACAGGGGCATTCGGATGTAAGAGCAGTGCTTGAACCTTGAAGGGAAAATATTAAAGCTACAGCACACAGTCTTGCAAAGTTGTGGCAAAAGTTTGGGGAAGAACCGCATATGGGCGTGATGGGGTGCACAAACTTTTGGTCACATCTTTATGTCGGTTCTATGATAATTCTTTTTCTGTCAAGTGAAAATTGCCCAATTTTTTTGATTGCTTTCATATAAATAAAATAACAGAGAGTTAAGCAAGTAATAGGTTATCTAACCACATACGATATGATCTCAATAACTGAGGTGTCTTGTTCCCAGTGTTCCCAGTGTTCCCAGTGTAACAGTGCCAAATATTGCGAACATCACAGAGCAAATGCTAAAAAAATTGTGTTTCCACAAAGCAACATATGATTCAGATTTTGGGTAGAAACAGGAATTACATCAGAGCCGTAGTCATAGTCATTATATCATAGTATTAAAGATCTACAAGACTAAATAAACTCAGTGTGGTGAATCAACACCTTCAGTTTAACCTCACTAATTTGTCTACAATGGCACTTTCAGTTTTTGAAATATTTCCCAGGTGGGCACGGTGGCTTAGTGGTTAGCACGTTTAGGTTGGGGGTTCGATTCCCACCTCCGCCTTGTGTGTGTGGAGTTTGCATGTTCTCCCCGTGCCTCGGGGGTTTCCTCCGGGTACTCCGGTTTCCTCCCCCGGTCCAAAGACATGCATGGTAGGTTGATTGGCATCTCTGGAAAATTGTCCGTAGTGTGTGATTGTGTGAGTGAATGAGAGTGTGTGTGTGCCCTGCGATGGGTTGGCACTCCGTCCAGGGTGTATCCTGCCTTGATGCCCGATGACGCCTGAGATAGGCACAGGCTCCCCGTGACCCGAGGTAGTTCGGATAAGCGGTAGAAAATGAGAGAGAGAGAGAAATGTTTCTCATTTGAGGATTAGAATAATCTTCTAAAATTATTAAAAATTATAAATTAACATCTATGGTGTTGAAATAATTCGTAAAATGTTAAATTGTGTTTAACATTTTAAACTGACCTTAAAATCAATTCCTGATTCCTTTGAAATTTGTTAAAGCTCTAAAACATCCATGATTTTTTTCTCTCTAAAACGTTCAGTAACGTTCAGTTAGCACGTGGACGTTTTAGAGAAAAAAAAACTTTATAACGAATAAACTCTATACACGATTGAACCGACTCAAATTGTGTTGTGTGTGATTTTCCTCTGATCTTAAAAGATTCTAGATTTTATTGACATGGAAGTAAAAATCCCCACCACAACAACAAAAACAACAAAAAACAAACTTTTTAAAGAAGTTTCATTTTATCCTACGCAGGTTTCAGAGCAGACTGTTGCCTACGGAAGATGAATCACAAGCCACCTCGGAGAACAGAAATAGAAACAGGCCATGAACCTTCTTTTGCAACACACCTCCTCTCTAAGAGTCTGTAGCTTATGCAGAAACGTGTAGGCAGGAAGGGACACGGAATTGTTTGTAAAGAACAAAATGACTCACAGACGACCACACGTACTCCGAAATGGCCTGAGCAGCTGAATCTGTCGATAATGTATTATGTCTGTGCTAATTTGGGAACGTCTGGAGATGAATAAAGGCTTTACAATCGATCAAGTATAGCATTATATATACATGACTGTTATTATATGTTTGACAGTAAATGTGTCATTTGAGTAAAGGAGGCCCTGAATTCACCAAAAATAACCAAGGCATCACTATAACACATCAATACTCTCTTTCCTGTTAAAGCACACCATATTATTCTTCTTAAACAAAAGCAATTTCCCAAAACAACCACCCAGTTTTACTAACAAATGACAATATAAACGAATGAACATGGTTATAGTTTAGTGTTAAATGTCACGGATTGTCCGTGAAACAAGTTAGTTCCTGTCATCGCTTACACTACAGCAGCTGTAAACAGATGTTAATTCAATAGCCTCTTATGACAGGAAGTTCATTCATTCATTTTCTACCGCTTATCCGAACTATCTCGGGTCACGGGGAATGACAGGAAGTTACACGGCAAAATTAATCTTGTCAATAAAAAAAAAAAGCATGGAGCATGAACACCAAAGATCGAGCTTTACATTAAAACAAGTCGACACTTTACAGATCTATTGATTTCATGGTGCTGTTTTCTCTTTATCTATATTTATTAAAATCAAAATATACTGTATGTGTAATCCTCGCTGAGAATTTCAGTCAAGTTCGGTTCTGAATCAGGAATTTGTCTTAGACAATAAACTGGAATAGGAACTTCCTTACTGTATGTACTGTAAGGGCATTAGAGCCTGGAAATGTAAGCGTTTTTCCCCTGCTACTAATTGCTACATAAAATTGAGAGAAAGCTGAGCAAGCTGTAGGAACTTCGGTGAGTCAGAAAAGGAAGGGGCGGGGTTTAGGGAGGGAGAGAGAGAGCGAGAGAGAGATGGATGGATACAGATATCTATGTAGAAATTTAGTGAGATTTGCACTTTGAAAAACAAGGACTGATAAAAGCAGGATGAGAAGCTGACGTCACTGATCATGCTTAGGGTTCTGATTACGTAACCCTGAGGTACTCCAGTAATCAAACCAAGCTTGTTGAAGTGCTTCATCAGCAAAATATGGCTCAGCGATGACACACATGCTCTAATCCATGCCAAATGTGTACTGTAAGTACTCGTGTCCATCCTATTTACAATCACTCCATGAGCAACGAAAGCATCCTGATTGGTTCCTCACGCAAACCAGCCAAGACAGTGACCTTGGTTAGAAGTAACATAACATCAAACCTGCTCTGGAAGAGATTAATACTAATAACAACAATAATAATCTGCTTACTAGCAGAGTTGCTTCTGTGCTAGACTACGTCTAGTCAAATTTATGACTTGGCAGCTGATATTTGCATACGGCAAAGCAATAGATCTAAATAAATTATATTTAAATTGAAAAATGAACACCTTTTCTTCAAGGCTTTTAATCCCTATACACAAATTTTGGGTGTTTTTCATAATTAAAAAAAGCTACCTTTTTTTAATTAATTAATTAAAGCTGTTTTTGTGGCATGCACGAATGAGCATCTTAGTTCAAAAAAAAAACTTTCAACAGTATATATAGTTGATTTAAATATTTATTTATGTTAATTAACTGATATTATTGACTAATGAACTCGTTAGTTAATTAATGTATGTCAGTTTAAATCACTTACATTAGACGACAGTCCTGAACATTGACTTAACATGTTAAGAATATTGTTACATTTTGTACTATCAAAAATTAAATTTTCATAATTTTCTCATTAAAATTCAATATTTTAGACCTGATTTTTTTTAGCTGTCAGTTCTTTAAGTCTTACACATGGACAATACATTTATTATTTAATCAGTGATATTCGTGAAAAATGAGAAGTGAGAAATCAGAGAAAATGCCATTGTAAGTGTTAGAAAAGCATCATATGAGTCATAAATGAAAGAGTTTTAGGTCAGACTCTTTAACAATATTCAACTAATTTAGTCTTTATACGGAAAACAATGCAATCGTATAATAAATCATTATAACAGAGAGATTCTCTGACTTCTTAGCTCCAGTCAATTTGACATTATGATCTGTCATATAGTGAAAGGAAACCTCTGAACTAATCCATCATGAATTCAAATTATTGAATTTTTAAATTATGAAATCGTTTCTAGTCATTTCTTAGTGTTTTTTGTTTTTATTCTAAGGTTTCGAAGCTTTCAACGTTCTAATTACAATGACTAAAAGCTGAATAAAAGACACATGACCGAATGGGTTTAATAAACCTAATAACACATATTGTTTATAAAAATAATATTAAGTATAATATAAAATGCTAAATTCAGTGTCTTAAAACCCTGATCATGATCACATTAAAAACTTTTAACTGAGTAAACTTTGATCATTTCTAACACAGATGTGGTGCCATTTCTACTATTTCTGCCAAGGATATGAATGACACAGCAAAGTTTGTCTGTAGCCCCAGGTGCCCCAAATACCCCTCCCTTTACCTCTGGCTGTACCCTTCTGTTCCTTCGGTTCTGGCCTCCCCAGCAGCTCCAGAGGAACTCAAATCCACAGCAGGTTGATGACGTTTCATCTTCCCACATGACAAGGCTTCCAGTCCATGCTGCTTCGGCCCTCGGCTTCCCTCGCTGAACACTTCGACAAGCTGACAAATGAACTCAGCTATACCATATTTAGTGAGTGAAAGTTTTCACTCCATCCTAGTGGTTGTGCATCTCACCATGACTCTCCCATCCAAGATTGATAAACAAACCTTCTCCTTCTCTTTCTTCTCCTCCCTGCCTAATAATTTCTTATCATTTTGAGATGCAGTGCGATGAACTTTTCATGCTCTTGACAAAACCTCAGCTGTGCTCTGCTCTCGTGCTCTGCTCCAGAAGCTTGGCTCTGCCACGTGATGAGACGGGCGGATGAAAGTGCTCGGGAAGCTCGATGACGTGCGGCGAGGGCACCACAAGGGATCCATCCTGAGCCGGAGACTTAGTCGCAGGAGCTCTCAGTGCCGTCTTCCTCTTCCTGTTCGAGGGGCATCAGGGGAGGGTGGGAGAGCTCCTTTAAGAGCCCACAGGAGCAGCTATTACTTTGTCCTCCTGTTTCCCCCTCTATCTTTCCTTTTCTCTTTCCTTCTCTAATCCTGTCTCTTGGAGATGGACCCGATGGGTGCTGTCATATATGCTGCCTATTTGCTGCTCCCATTTCCCCTGGAACACAGGCAAACACCTGTGAAGCGCAGAGATGAAATCCTATCCCCTGGCGAGCAGACGTAGGTTTCGGGCTCTGCCGCAGCACTTAGATAGCTCTAACACCCGGAAAGCATGGGGAAACTTAGCGCTGGCATTTATAATGCAATCTCAGCCATTTCCTAGAGGTATCGTATTCTCCTCAGTGGAGTCTTGGAGGATAATAAGAGGTGTGTATGCGCCACTTAAATGGGTCTAAGTAGTTGTGGTGAGCTGAAAACTGTCTCTAGCTTTACTTTTAATACAGTCTATAACTCTGTTGTGTAACATGTTGCTTACAATAACTCACAATGTGCATGACTGGCAATAAAATATAAATAACTGACATGATAACAGTCATGAGCCAGGTACACATGCACGTCCCAAAAATGTGCAATGGCTCTGATTATCTTAAATCACAATTATCTACAGGAAACATTAACGGCAGGCAGGACATGCCAAATTCCTCTCAGGAGCCCTGCTGCGTTGGACTAATCTAATGCTAATGCTACCGCTACTGTACGGCTGCTGCCAGCAGGGCGCGGCTCGTTGGATCAGTATCCTCTGTTGAGTGACTGGCATGAGCTGCTGGGCAACAGCTTGGCTCATAAGCACTCTCTTTCTGAGCATCTGTAGCGGTTGATTGGGTTTGTTTTCCTACAGGTGACAATAATGTCACTTTATAACTGGAAAAAGAATACAAGCAGAACTGGAGGAACTGAAAGCTTCGACAGCTCAATTAATATATGAGCTTTGCGGCTCGGCCTGATATTTGAGAGCAACGTTTTTGTTACATTACAGACGTTTGCTTTCAGACTCATTAATTTAACCTCACGTGTCTAAGGAGGAAACGAAATGCAGCGGCAGAGCAATGCCGAGAAACTTCAGCCACTTAGGAATGTATTTCTATGAAAATAATATGCCGCGTTAGCTAATTGTTATTATGTATATATTACATATAATTATGAGAATAACTAAGAAATAATTCAACTAAGCTGGCCAGAACCTTTTCTTACAGATGGTGCTAATTCAATTAGAATTTGAAAAGAAAATTTAAAAAATAAAAGAAACCTTTTTCAGTATTAATCATCAAATCATATTATTGTAATCAAATCAAATGTATTTAAACGTCTTTAATTGCAAATCTGATTTCACACACAACTGTAGAACAGTTTTTAACCACAATTCTATTCCAACTGATGCTTATTAATAATAGTGAGAATTGAGATACCCCAAAAAATGGTGCAGCAGTGCTTTAGTCTTTTACTCTGTTCATCTCTTGCACCTCCTCCTTTGTATTTCCAAAGCTTCAATTTTCATGCAAATACCACCAACAATAACATCACAGTCGCCATAACAACCACTGTAACTGTGATATCAGCGTTCCACATGACTTTTGGTAAGCACTCACTCACTCACTCACTCACTCACTCACTCACTCACTCACTCACTCACTCACTCACTCACTCACTCATTTTCTACCGCTTATCCGAACTACCTCGGGTCACGGGGAGCCTCAGGCATCATCAGGCAATCTCAGGCATCATCAGGCATCAAGGCAGGATACACACTACGGACAATTTTTCCAGAGATGCCAATCAACCTACATGCATGTTTTTGGACCAGGGGAGGAAACCGGAGTACCCGGAGGAAACCCCCGAGGCACGGGGAGAACATGCAAACTCCACACACACAAGGTGGAGGCGGAAATCGAACCCCCAACCCTGGAGGTGTGAGGCGAACGTGCTAACCACTAAGCCACTGTGCCCCCCACTTCACAAATATTCCAATTTATAAATACATTTTAGGCTGGAGTATTCCATTAACACGAACCACAGACAAGGACGAACCTTTATACTTTAAAACAAGAACTGCCAAACTGGTAAACATGCATCACATGCATTCACATTGGTCATTTGGAGAAACCAAGCCTACTACTTGCTGAAGATTGTGATTGTGTTATTTGATTCATATTGTGGATTGCATAATGACACAGAATTTTTTAGTTTGGGTTTAATATGCCAACAAAAGAACACTTAGAGTTTCATTTCACACAGTTGTGCTATGACAGTCATGTGGTATTACAGCAAATAATACACAGCCCCATATTGCAAGGCCATTAAGTTTTAAATAGCCAGGATTAATCTAGAGGGTAATAGCTGGTTACACATATACATTACCAAATTATATTATAATTTAATATTATAGTTGCTCAGTAACCATGCAAATGACCATGTCAAGTGACAAATTAAATAAATAAATAAAAACTATATGTCTCTGTAAGGGTCTCTGTTGGTCACAACAGGTTGCAAGAATAACTTTACTGCTTCTTGGCATTGACAATTTTCTGGAACTGTGCTAGAAAGAAGAGCACCATTTTATTCCAGAACATCTTCCATTATTTTAGTGTTTTGACGATGGAGGTGGAGAGCGTTTTCTAACACGATCCTCAAGAATCTCCCATAGGTGTTCTATAACATACCATACGATTTAACTATTTTCATTCTCATCCAAATATTTATATATCCTTATAAATGCCCTTGTGCCCTGATGACGGGGCAGGGTCATGTTGCACAAGATCATGCCCATCTGGATAAAAATGTTTCATCAGAAGATAAAGTTAATACATTATTAATTCGCAAATGGTGTTGCTCTTACTTCAATAAATGTCGACTTCTCTACAAGCTTAACAAAAACTTCAACAGGACTCACATGGAAAATCTTTCACGTTCTAAAGAGAACCTTTAAAGGTTCCGCCACATGACAAACCAAACCACACTTTATGGCTGCAAGATGGGACCTTCTGAAACGGTGTGGCGCTTACTCTAATTTGAGTTTCATTCTCTACAATTTTAGAAAATAGGCTCTTTACAGGCTTCTTACAATGATAAACAGTCATAATGTCTTCAATCTAAAGAGATGACATCTACATAAATAAATGCCCCCCTCAGCATGACAGAAGCGAGGCCTTTTCATTTAATTTGTCATCAGGTTGTATTTAAGATATGCAGATATGCAAAGGACCTACTTTTACACCATCAGCAATTCCTAAGTATACACTCATCTCACGTTCATGCTCCGATAACCCGCTCTTCCACGATGATTCATTTACAGTACAGTTAGAAGCCATATTTCCACATGATTACAGGCATGTGTCTTCACTCTGTGCTAATAAAGAAGACTGACTGGTTATAAGCCTACTGTACAGTCCAGGAATGAGGTTTCACACTACTGAGCTACACAACACCCCACATCTAATTTTTACCTCCTGCCTGCTTTTCTTTCCTTCCTTTCCATCCGAGTCCACCCACGGGCCCATGTCAGCTTTGTACAGAGGTGTCCACCGTGAGCAGCAGTGAGGACGGCTGTGTTCCAAAGCTCTGAGGCGACTAGCAAGCGATCAGTTGGAGGAGGAAGAGTGTGAGTGTTACAGCTCCCTTGTCAGCGATCAAACTGCCTGGTGCTGACATGCTTGGCCAAGATGAAGTCAGGAACCTGAGGCTTGGACACTGAGTGATCGAGGCAGGTGCAAGTCAAGGACCATAATGTACTGGATGGCAGGAGAGACAGAGCATGTGTGTGTGTATATATGTGTTTGAGAGTGTTAAACATAGCTTCAAGTGTTAAAAAAGTGGTCAGTCAACATATAAATACAACCCTACAACTTGAAGAAAGCTAACAAGATCACTTGCTTGACAGAAAATAAACGGTTCATCTTCCAAACTGAAGTGTTCTAGATTTAATCTGTTATTTGAACATGAAGCCATGTTCTTCATACAGCTTCACTTTATTGTATTAAAAATACTTTTTTTAAGCTCTCTAATTTAGTTCTAATTTAATTCTAATGCTTAATTTTTGATGCTCAGATGTTCTCCTTTTAAAAATCTCCTTTCATCATCTAAGGGATTGTTTAAAGCTTTTATTTGATAAGGAACGGTTTTAGTTTAAAGAGTTCGACTTGGAACCTTGTTCTAAATAGGAGACTGTTTGTTGTAGTGTATCACTTGTAGTTTGAGTCATTGCTCATTGCTCAGTGTGTGTGGAACTCCTGGATATTACTGAACACTCGTATATACATGGTCACGGGGAGCCTGTGCCTAGGGTTAGGCGTCATTGGGCATCAAGGCAGGATACACCCTGGACGGAGTGCCAACCCATCACAGGGCACACACACTCTCATTCACTCACGCACTCACAAACTACGGACAATTTTTCCAGAGATGCCAATCAACCTACCATGCATGTCTTTGGACCGGGGGAGGAACCGGAGTACCCGGAGGAAACCCCCGAGGCACGGGGAGAACATGCAAACTCCACACACACAAGGTGGAGGCGGGAATCGAACCCCCAACCCTGGAGGTGTGAGGTGAACGTGCTAACCACTAAGCCACCGTGCCCCCACCCTATGGAGCATTACATCACAATTTATCACATGTACAGTAGCAGCAACCTATTATGCATTTCATCTCATGTCTTGTCTCATAGCAGCACCCTAGCACCCACACAATTTCTTACAAATATCAGCACCCTAGAGGGCATTTAATTACAGTTTCTTACATATATCAGCATTCTAGGGGCATTTCATCACAGTTTCTTACATATAGTGCCAGTATTGGGGCATTTCATCACAGTTTCTTACAAATAGTGCCATGCTAGCACTATTTACCATGAACCATAGCAGCAGCCTACAGGGCATGTCATCCCAGTTCCTCATACAAAGCGACACTCTATGGGTCATTTCATCAAATTTTCCACATGTACCATAGCAGCAGCCTACAGGGCATTTCCTCCTATGTTCTCACATATAGCAGATCCTTAGAAGGCATTTTGTTATATTTTCCCACATATACAGTAACAGCACTCTAGAGGGCATTTTATCACATTTTCTCACAGATAACAGCACCCTAGGAGGCACTTCATTATATTTTCTCACATATTCAGTATCCGCAATTTAGAAGGCATTTTATTACAGTTTTTCACACATAGCAACACCCAACAGGGCATTTTAGCACATATTCTCACACACAGCAGCAACATAGAGGACATTTCAAGAAGTGACGTTGCCTATGATTTTTCCCTTAGGTTTGTATATTTTGTCATGAAGTAACCTGGAGTTGCTTTCTTTCTGTTTCATTAAGCTTCAAGATGCTATCATTAGCACTTAAAGTTTTTTTCCATTAAGTGAATGCGCCACTCTAGTGTGCTAACACTTTGACACGTGAGATGGATCATTATTCTCTCCAGTCTCCATCCAGCTGTCTCTTGCTCTTGTTTTTGACTTTAACAATTATATACTTGGACTGTAGTCTGTCTGACATTTTGGATAAAATTATCTGTGAAATAAGTAAACATAATTCAATCTTGTTCTCACAAAGTCGCTTTATAAGATTACCTATTTATGCACTCAATTAATGAACTTCATAAAATGTTAAAATCCAGGCAGCAATCTAATAGGTAATGATTAATACTTTATTAGGGCTACTAAGAGCACTGCAAAAATTCCATAATGACTGGCATATCCTCACAAATCTTCAATAAACACTCGTGGTTTTGGAACCTATCCCAGGATCTCTGGGCATAAAGCAGGAATGCACCTTGGATAGGACACCAGTCATTTGCAGGACACACACCATGGACACACACATTCACACACTCTTACACGCTTATTCACACCACAAACACCTGCACATACCGGGCCTTCCAGTTTAGGCAAAAATCTGAATACAGATACGGATACTTGGAGCTCTAAACAGATCCGGTTACAGATAGTGTTCTTGTGTTACACCCTTAATATGTGTGTTGCTCTTATGTATGTGGACCCAGACAAAGCCGTGATCTCATTACCCCTGTGTCACTGTGTAGCCCTGCAAATCCAATTATGCCTTGTTATGGTGAGGAAGCATCCCAGCTGGCCCACATTACCGTCCGTGGCATGTGAAGGGGGGGCGATGGGACCCAAACAAGTAAAACAATGAAGTAAGTTACAACCTGTTGCTTGCACTACAGGATGAAACTGTACAGGATGAGTTCACCCTAGAGTCATAGAGCATTACTGGATGCTAAGAGCATCATTTATTCACTGTATATCAGTTGTTCAATTCACTGGCTTATCATGTTGAATGATTTCCATTTTATTAGGTAAGACAATCAGCAGCTTGCTAATTTTTAGCTATAAAGTTAACATTAAATAGCAGCTATCTTGATTAACTAGCTAGCTAATATTACTGTCAGATACTAATGCTTTCCTACTTTGAAGACACACCTAAGCTTTAAAAGCAACCCTTGTTTGTTTGCTATTCACTGTAAAATAGCTCAATTACCCATATACATGCTAGCATGAAAGGTATACCAAGCAAATTCACATGTTCCAATCCTGTTTTATCGTTTATTTAAACTTGCAACCTTATGTAAGTTTAAATAAACGATAAAACAGGATTGGAACGTGTGAATTTGCTTGGTATACCTTCCATGCTAGCATGTATATGGGTAATTGAGCTATTCTTTGTTCTTTGTTCAAACCTAAGAATTGACAAGAGCTGGTGCACAAACGTCTAATAAGAAGGTACGTCAGATCTTCGCGATATCTGAGATGAACACAATCTAACAGTTGCTTTATCTCTTCCTCTGTTAAACTTATTCTGTTGTCATGGTCGTTCAAATGCTAACAATACTTCCATATGACTTTCTAGCAGGAGCGAATTCCCCACAGGCTGCATTCACAGTTCCTTCAATTTGACTTGTCTATTCTTGTTTTCCTCTAATTAAATTAATAAGCAGGAAAAGAATCTATAAAAGTATCTGACTCATTGTCAAGATTAGCCACCGGCAAATTCAAGCAGAGATGTCACCTACTTTATGACTTTACAGGCTACTATGCTTTGAGGTATTTTGGATGTAACTTTGCTCAGCAGTGTTTGAGGTTATATTATTAAACCTGGTTACCAGATTTCATGCAGATTTCCTGCCTGACTTCATCTCAAAAACTGTACATAAGGCTTTAAATTAACACAGAAAATGTAGGCATCGGAAATAGTACAGTAGGTCCCTCTCTCCCTGTCTTAATATTTGTATTACGCAGTATTTAATGTCTATTCCATTTTAATTCAGATTATTTCACAGTCTTCGTGGCTGCAGAGTGTAAACAAGCCCAATCTTAAACTTGGTCCTAGCTGATGCTTCTTCCCTACAAGTGAGGGAGCATCATTTCTGCCCCAATGGGCCTTTATTATGCGTTCATTGTGGCTTGTAAATGTTATTGAGAAAGTTCTAATACCCAAAACCCCACCTTGGGACATAAAGCTCATAAAAATATCTTTGACTGCACTTTCACAGTTACAGGCCTGAGTGGTTGTTGGTTCTGTTTTATTTTATTGTACTTCATGTACTATTTTTAATTCATCTAATATTATGACCTGAAATTGCTGTACAGAAACAACAATGGACAGTACTGAGTATCTTAGAAACTAGCTAGCCAGGAGACCATAGTGAATAGCTTAGCAACATGCTAGCCAGCTAAAATTAGTGCTAACTCTAGCACTGATGATGACCTTATTATGGACAGTGTTATAGATTTAAGATCAACATTATCATCTAATTCTGAAAGTAGTGAGATGAAACATTGCATTGTTCACAGTATGAGCAGCCATGTTGATTTGATGCCACTTCATAATTCGATACTGGTACTGGTAGGAACCGGTAGCTGAGAAGACGACCTACATGAGACATGAGAGCTAAAATTGCCAGTTGAGGGGGTGATTTTGGTGGCTTTTTTCACTTGTAGGTGTGGAATTGCAAGTTCCAGTCAACTTAGCATTAGCACTTGTCACAGTTAAAATTTATGGCCACTAGGAACAATACTAACTCTGTGGAGCTAACTGGGGTGATGAGCTCACGGAGTAAGCAATGAAATCAAATGAACATTGGTTTATAGATTTGTCAAATGGCACCATTTTTATGGTACTATACAAAAGTTTAACAGTATTAGAAGATCAATATTTGTCGAACGTCTGATAAAAATGCTGGGCCTCCTCCCCAACTGCCCTAATGTAAAAAACCCCACTGAGACAGAAATGAAATCACCATGTTAAACCGAAGTATCTCCTCACTGTGGGAGAGAATCGAAACCTGAGGGTCACACACTATCAGGTGAGGAGTTCATCAGGGTAATGACTCCCTCACTGAGACTTGCTTTGTGGGGGGTTTGGCAGCTCGGTTCCATGAGGTGAATCTGTAATTCCATATAATACCTTGTGTCTGCAAGCATCCTGCTCGGGTGTTCCCGTAGGCATCTGCTAACATAACTGTACGTAGTATAAATGTGTCCACTAGGGGTCAGTGTCAGGTTTGTGATTACATTTACTGTAGTGTGAAGACATCATGAGTTGGATAAATTGCGGCAACATTACCCTAAATTGTTCAAACACTGTCATATATTTTTCTCCTCACCAGAGGATAATTAACTCTATTGTTTGTAATATGTTCAGATTTACTATTTATTTACTCATGGACTCAAGACAAACAGGAATTAAAGACTAGTAGAAGCACAAACATGGCAACTGCATTGACGAGATTCTGCAGGTGTGTTTTACCCACAATCCCTTTGTCTGTGAAATATAGTATTTGTAGATACAACAATGCAGAAGTATAAATCAGGGCAGACTAAAGCATTCTCATTCTTGCATGGGGGGTGGAGCAATTATCAGGGCCAGAAAAATGCTAACAGAAGCTTTAAATGAAGAAACTAATTAGATCTGTTTCAAATGTTGCAAACTGCATTCTTTATACAGATATTTTATAATATATTATAATACATCCTGAAACATTACTAAACTTTACAAAATCCATCTTTAAGTTATATTTTTATTTCATTTTTTTTGTTATGGTTACATATTATTTAATTATGCTCAGAATAATCATTACGCGCATTAGTCTTTTATTGCCTCGCCTTCACAGATCTATTCTTGTTCCATATTCTTGTTGCTGCATAGTTTATGGTGTTTAAAAATAAATAAAGGAATAAGTTAGCAGAAGGTGATTATGTGTTGAGAGCTCTTCCTTTACAAACAGATGGGGTGCTGCATACCCTTTTGTAGCACATCCAGAGAATCGCTGTGGAGAGGCCGAATTAAAAATAACGCCTTGAGCAGCAGACCCCATATCTGTCTCAGCCTGTGCGCCAAAGTAGCAACGGTTTCCATGGCAGCACACTTTGTTAAGGAGACAGATTTAAAGAGCTCTAGAGCTTTCTCACAATGAAATTCTGCACAAATAATCAGAAATGTTCCAGATGATTAATCACCCCTCCTTCTAACACTATTGACCAATCCCCCCTCCTTCTTACACTCTTGACCAATCCCCCTCCTTCTAACACTCTTGATCAATCTCCCCTGCTTTTTACACTTTTGACCAATCCCATCTTCTTCTAACACTCTTGACCAATCCCCACTCCTTCTAACCCACTTGACCAATCCCCACTCCTTCTAACACACTTGACCAATCCCCACTCCTTCTAACACACTTGACCAATCCCCACTCCTTCTAACACACTTGACCAATCCCCACTCCTTCTAACACACTTGACCAATCCCCACTCCTTCTAACACACTTGACCAATCCCCACTCCTTCTAACACTCTTGACCAATCCCCACTCCTTCTAACACACTTGACCAATCCCCACTCCTTCTAACACACTTGACTAATCCCCACTCCTTCTAACACACTTGACCAATCCCCACTCCTTCTAACACACTTGACCAATCCCCACTCCTTCTAACACACTTGACCAATCCCCACTCCTTCTAACACTCTTGACCAATCCCCACTCCTTCTAACACACTTGACCAATCCCCACTCCTTCTAACACTCTTGACCAATCCCCACTCCTTCTAACACACTTGACCAATCCCCACTCCTTCTAACACTCTTGACCAATCCCCACTCCTTCTAACACACTTGACCAATCCCCACTCCTTCTAACACTCTTGACCAATCCCCCTCTTGCTAACATTCTTAACCAATCTCCCTCCTGTTAAAACGCTTGACCAATCTCACCCGCTCGCACAAGCATTCTTTACCAATCACCCCCTTGCAGTTATTATGCAGTTATTATCCTGCAGTTACTGCCTTCAATGTTTTTTTTAATTATTCTAAAACTCAGTTGGTTCCATTTTCCAAAAATCTAAACAAAATGAGTCATTTGAACCACATGCTATAAAAAAACTGTCAGATTATACTCTTGCAACTAATTTGTTAAATCAACGAGTTGCTGGACAAAAAAAAAAAATTATTTAACATTTACCTTGATATATATATATATCCATAAAACTGCCTGGCCAGAAACAGGGTCATGCATCAGCAGAGGGGAGAATGTGCACATTGTCCTTGTGAGACGAATGAATTAGAAAAAAAAAAACAGTGTTCACAGTTGGAATGAAGTGTGCATGGCTACAGACCGTGTGAGAAAAGCATGCACTTCTAGTAATTCATCCCAGTGAACAATAACAAAGGCACCTAACCTTTGCTCAAATGCTGAAAACTTCACACTGATTGATGGACAATAAATCCAGGGAAAAGAAAAGCAACTTATTTTTTTCACTGAAAGAAAGTTATGGTTTCTCTCATTTACAAATCACGAACAAATCTGAATTATTCTAAAATGTACATATATAATCTTATAAAGATTATTTAAGTGTGTGATTGTTCCCTGTGACTGGTTGATACCACATCCAGTGGGTCCCCCACCTTGTGCCTCGAGTCTCCTGTGATAGACTCGTAATATAAGAGCTACAGATAATGGATGGATGGATGCGTGGATTTCTGACAACTACTGACACCAAGTGGCAAAATGTAGTAGTGCATCACAGGCAAAAATTCTGGCTATAAATAAACGTATACATGTGAATAATGTATAATATAATTGACAATTTAATGCTTGTTTGGGTGGATTATATATATATATGATTTGTAATTTTATTTCATTATAAAATATTGCAATATGAGTTCCTGTAAAAATACAGAATTAAACGTTATTATGTCAAACACTTAAGAACAATATTATGGAAAACAAAAACAAAAAAATTAAGTACTGTTTATAAATGAAATTGCTGTAATTATAAATCATGAACGATGTAAACATTAGGTAAAATAGGAAATAAAAGAAATTCATCAGTGATTTACCTTAAATTGATTAACAAACAGTAAATACATTTCATCACATTGTTGCCTCATGATTGCACGACACACATTCGTCACACACTTTTATTTATCAGGTCAGGTTCCATTTATACTGCGATAATTGTGCAATTCAGAGTTTTTTAATATTTAATTTTTAATCACACATGAATAAAGCATTATGTAACTTATACACATTTTGTTTTTTTTTTGTTGAAACTGCGGTTTCTAATGCGAAAATGATGTTTGGATGACAATCGAACAAGCAAAGCTTAAGTCCCCGTTCCACCTTAAAATATCCTGAAATTGCCATTTTGCACCTCTAGATGGCGACAAAAGCGCATTAAACTAACAAAATAGTTCAGTGAACGTTGTGCTTTAAAAGGAAAACTTATTTCATATGGCATTAAAATCTGACAAATGTTTCATTTATTGTAGTATGATATGATTTTTTTTATTAAAAAATAGATCTGTGAACAAGGCAGTGGAAGTTAGGGTCTTACAGTAAAGTAACTTCATATTAATCAGTAAAACACACTAGATTAGATATCACACGTATTTTCACGTGCATTCAGATGTGCAAAATGTGAAACAACGATACAGGATGAATCAGAAATTGCAATTTGTCTCAAACCAACGCAGTGTTTTTGGTGTTTTTTGTAGGTACCTTCAGCGCCTCTAGATGGCGCCGCTACTGCAGTTAAGGTTCTACTTTTAAGGTGGAACGGTAATTCGAATAAGAAGCTGGCGAATAAGCAGCTAACGTCAGTCCCGTTTAACAGTAAGTGTACTGTTTTTACCGCAAAATGTCACATTAACACGTTAATCACTTTATTAGTTCAAAAACAAACTCGCGTGTTAGATATCAGGTCGAAGCTTGAACTGAATGCTGGAACAAGCTAGTTAGCTAGTTAGCCAGTTAGCACAGGCTCGTGCTAGTGATCCCTCACTAAGGTGTTTATTAATAATATATATATATATATATTTAAAGGTGTTATGCTGTATTACATGCTATATATATATATATATATATATATATATATATATATATATATATATATATATATATATATTTGAAATATCATGTCTATTATCTGTAGTAGATGTCACCGAATGACGGCACGGCAATTTAAATATTCAGCGAATCATTTGCATATCAAAATTTATGACGTAAGAGTTTCTGAGTTTGATTGCATCTCAGTTCATTCAGGAGTTTTATACACTGCTCAAGAGAACCTGCTGTCTGAACACATCAACCAGCAGCTGTGATGTGAATCAAGTGCAAAAAAAATCTTCTTACAGTGTCGTTTTTATTTTTATTTTATTTCAAATTTTCATGGATTTTTTAAAAATAAAAATCGCTCGAGACGACGTCTGAAATGTCATCGAGCAACAGAGTCACTGGGTTGTGTTTAGCGTGTGTTTTTTGTTTGTTTTCCTTGTGTTTACAGGTGAAAGATGAGGAAAACTAAAGGGAAAGCGAGTTCTACTGAGAAAGACTTTGTGTTCGAGTTCAAGGCAGGGAGAAATCACTGCACCCTCAAAGTTCCTCTACAGTTTCCTGTTCAAGAGAATGTCAACGATCTCCACGGGAGACTCATGTTGCTCCATAAAATCCCTTGCTTTGTAGAAAAGGGTACGCATTCGCTCTTCGCTTACTCTTCAATTGATCAAATGACACTTTAAAATTGTTGAACCTCACTCATTCACTACCGCTTATCCGAACTACCTCGGGTCACGGGGAGCCTGTGCCTATCTCAGGCGTCATCGGGCATTAAGGGAGGATACACACTGGACGGAGTGCCAACCCATCACAGGGCACACACACACACTCTCATTCACTCACGCAATCACACACTACGGACAATTTTCCAGAGATCCCAATCAACCTACCATGCATGTCTTTGGACCGGGGGAGGAAACCAGAGTACCCGGAGGAAACCCCCGAGGCACGGGGAGAACATGCAAACTCCACACACACAAGGTGGAGGCGGGAATCGAACCCCCAACCCTGGAGGTGTGAGGCGAACGTGCTAACCACTAAAATTATTGGTGCCAAAAATCTAATTGAAAAATAAGAGATGTTTCAGATCTAAAGCACATCTGAGAATAATTCTGAATACTATTTATATATTTTCTTCATGGCCACGTTTACTTTTTCTAGCACATTCTCTCTTATTTTTTTTTTTCAAATTTTATCCAACAAAAATGTACATTTTTTTTATAATATCTCAGTTGTGAAGATGTTTTGTGTTTTACATCAATACACGACCGCAGACCAAGTCTGTCAAAGGCAACTTCCTTTTTTTGTTTGGTCACATTTGTAGGCAAAAATGATTTTAACAATTCCTGTCCCTGACGAGGACAAAGCAGACAAAGGAATGAATAAATGTTAACGATAAGAGAGCAGACAAGAAAATTCAGATATTTAACTACAAATGCTTGATTTATTCCAGACTTAAAGAACAAACTTCTGGTGTTCATTGAGACAGAAACGTTAGAAGATTACGACCGCGAAGCTGAAGCAGCTTTACAGAAGATCACGAATGGAGAAGTTGATATTAATAAACTGAGCAACATGTGGGCCAAGGCCTACTCTGAGGTAAGAGCAAAACAAATACAAGGGTTATGTTCAGTACAATGATGCCACGTCAGAAAGGTCTTTTTCTATTAGTTCTGAACATTTCACTTTGTTCTACATTGTTTGTTTTAATATGGAAGTTGCCTTTACGACTAAAATGATAGTTTTCCTACGTTCAGATATTAAATCTTTTGAATATAGCATGTAGTTTTAAAGCAAACCGTGCGGTGTCTGCTTTTAGACGACGCTGGAACACGCCTGGCCCGAGGAGCCCAGCTGGGACGAGGACTTCGCAGACGTGTATCACGAGCTGATCCACTCTCCGGCTTCCGAAACGCTGCTCAACCTGGAGCACAACTACTACGTCAGCGTGTCCGAGCTCATCAGCGAGAGAGACATGGAGCTCAAGAAGCTCCAGGAGAGGTTGGTAGAGCAAGTGAAGGTTCCTTGGATACTTAACATCATCTGCAACAGTCATAATGGACACAAGAATAATCTACTCAAACAGCCGTAACATGAATGACGTCTTTGTGACAAAATTCAAAGGACTGATGCACAGATCGAACTGAATTCTGCTTTGTATTTGTCCAAATCAGTAAATTCATTTGACATGTCGCACTTTTATTTAGCTTTCTGTGCAGCTTGGTACCAGGAGTACTTACCAAAGTGCTTGAACCCCGCAGATCACGTCTCGCTCCTATATGTCTGGAGAATATTCATAAATGAACCTCAGCTTCAAAAGCAGCATGTTTATCAAAGGGAGGTTTTTTAAATAATAGGTCTTGATGGTTGGCCTGTTCATTCACATACAGGCAAGCAGCAGAAATGGACAAAGTCATGCAGGAGCTGGGAAAGACGTTAAGCGATCAGGACGTTAATACAGTGGCAGCGCAGCACTTTGATGCTCAGCAGGTAAGACTATAATGACACAGTGAGCCAATCTGCAGCAAGACGTAGAGGTGTTACGTTCTGGATGAAAAATAAAACACTCTGATCATTTTAAAATATTTTTTAATTCTTTTATCTTTGAGGTCAAGCACGATTTATGTAATAGTAAGAATGATTAACACCAAAGAAATACAGTTAAAGTAAACTTCACCACGGGGGGCACGGTGGCTTAGTGGTTAGCACGTTCGCCTCACACCTCCAGGGTTGGGGGTTCGATTCCCGCCTCCACCTTGTGTGTGTGGAGTTTGCATGTTCTCCCCGTGCCTCGGGGGTTTCCTCCGGGTACTCCGGTTTCCTCCCCCGGTCCAAAGACATGCATGGTAGGTTGATTGGCATCTCTGGAAAATTGTCTGTAGTGTGTGATTGTGTGAGTGAATGAGAGTGTGTGTGTGTGTGTGTGAATGAGAGTGTGTGTGTGCCCTGTGATGGGTTGGCACTCCGTCCAGGGTGTATCCTGCCTTGATGCCCGATGACGCCTGAGATAGGCACAGGCTCCCCGTGACCCGAGGTAGTTCGGATAAGCAGTAGCAGATGAGTGAGTGAATGAATAAACTTCACCCTAATGTGCATGACATTACAGGTGAAGCTACTGTTTTGTTTTGTTTTTTTATTCTTGCAGCTGCACAATGAAATTATGTTGATTTATAGATTTTATAGATTATTATACATTTTGATTGGACGTCCCTGGTGTTCAAGTGGCAGGAAACCGACCCAGCTACCGAGGGGTTAACTCTTACTGTCTGTCTGCTGAAACAGCTGAAAGACAACAAAATACATTTTGATTGGATCTTCTCGCTCAGTGTGGTAGTATCTGTTGTGTCTGGTGTGTAGGTGCTGGAGAACAAGTGGTCCAGTGAGCTGAAGCAGGTAACTGGAATACAAAAGCAAGAGTACCAAGAGTGGGTGGTTAAACTACACCAGGACCTTCGCAACCCTAACAACAGCACCATCACGCAAGTGTCATTAGTGTCATCACAAGCCTCGTAGTTGACTTTTACAAATGACCTCTGATCAAATTGACAAATTGTGTTTGTGGATTTTGGTTTGTGTTGCAGGGAGGAGATTAAGGTACAGCCTGGGCAGCTGACCGAGGTCAGCGAGTTGGGGGCCAGAGGGTTCGAGGAGCATCGACAGCTGGAGGAGAGCTTCACCATTCATTTAGGTAAGGGATCTGTTTGGAAACACCTAGGACTTGTACCAAGCACAATAAAAAAATACCCATTTATCGGATACTGTTTGTGTATGGAGTCTGGATGTTGTTCTGGGGTTTCCTCAGGGTTCTCCAGTTTCCTCCCAAAGTCCAAAGGCATTTGCTGTAGGTTGATTGGCATCTCTAAATTGTCCATAGTGCTTGAATGTGTGTGTGTGTGTGTGTGTGTCACAGTGTTAACATAAGAATAAAAACTTGATATCTTTGTTGCATCCATCAGGATCCCGGTCTCAACCACTTCTAACCTGGGATCTAATTTGAGGATAAATCTGAAATATTATGTCTTAGCGGAAATTGAATCGAATTCAAGTTAAAAATCAGAAAGCTCTTGCGTAGTCTGTCCTTGCTAATTCAATACATTGGCATCTTTCTGTTGTCATCTCAGGGGCTCAGCTGAAGACGATGCACAACCTGCGGCTGGTGCGGGCCAACGTGTTGGACTTCTGCAAGCACAGACGCCACGGCAGCGGAGGCAGCGCTAAGCTACGGCGGCTTCAGATGGCTTTCTCTCTGTACTCGTCCTCTCTCTGTGGCCTCGTCCTGCTCGTCGATAACAGAGTGAACTCCTACAGCGGCATAAAGAGAGGCATGGCACCTCACCCAGTCTAGATAATCTCGATATTTGTGAAGAACGGATTAACCCATGGAACTCGTATACAAGTGACATAAATTGGCTCATACTGATTGTCTAGTTTATTACTAACATTTAAAAAATACTGTTTCAATTTGGGGGCACGGTGGCTTAGTGGTTAGCACGTTCGCCTCACACCTCCAGGGTTGTGGGTTCGATTACCAACTCCACCTTGTGTGTGTGGAGTTTGCATGTTCTCCCAGTGCCTCGGGGGTTTCCTCCGGGTACTCCGGTTTCCTCCCCGGTCCAAAGACACGCATGGTAGGTTGATTGCAAAATCTCTGGAAAATTGTCCGTAGTGTGTGAGTGAATATGAGTGTGTGTGTGTGTGTGTGCCCTGTGATGGGTTGGCACTCCGTCCAGGGTGTATCCTGCCTTGATGTCCGATGACACCTGAGATAGGCACAGGCTCCCCGTGACCCGAGGTAGTTCGGATAAGCGGTAGAAGATGAATGAATGAATGAATGTTTCAGTTTGTCAGATATTTTATAAAAGCCTTGCAGTTATTTTAACAATCGTTAGTCGGAGCATGAAACGGAATGTTAAGATTTAGCATTTAAAAGTAAAAGTTATTGATCTAAATAATAAATGTTGTCGATTTCAAATCAACAATCAATAAGACGCAAAATGTGATCATTTATTATTATAATTACCGTACACGCTGATTTTTATTCGGGTTCTTAAAACCGGAGAATCTAAAATTGTTATAAAATCACCTAAAAAATTAAGTTGTGTAAACCTCAGCTTCTGAGATCACGTCATTATCTGGGTCACTATAGTGCTAGGATAAATGCTATAAAGGAAACCTGTCACCATTTTGCTTTTAATCTTTGTCTCTTGTTATGAATCCAGATTTTGCCACCGTGTCTCAGGAGTGCACAGATTTCCATTTCCCCCGACTTTCTGAGCAGCTGGAGGTGGTCCAGCAGGTGGTGCTGTACGCACGGGCGCAGCGCAGCAGCAAACAGAGAGAACAGCCGGGTGAGTGAGTGAGTGAGTGACACAGCAACTGTGTGTGTGCGTGTGTGTGTGAGAGAGAGAGAGTGTGTGTGTGACGGATTCCCACTTTCTAAACACCCACCTCTGCACTGCACCACAGCGTATCAGACTTCACGAGCTCCACAGGGAAGTGTTGCCTTTCCTTTGCCAGCAACAACAAAATACTATCCAGCACTTTTTCTGGCCATCGAATAATTTTGCCAGAGTTTTTCTTTTATGGATGTGCTGTTGATTTACGGAGCTTGTTAGAATAGATATTTCCATAATCACATGTCCATCTGGTGTGTATGATAACCTTCAGGTTTTCTGATTTAAAATAAAACTAGATTTGTAAAACTAAACTTTGACAAACTTTGATGTCGGCTTTGACGAGGCAAGGATTCGCAAAGGCCGGTGCTTTTCGTAGGCGAGTGGACATAAGGGTCAGTGTTACGCCAGGAGTCATAATGGACATAAGGGTCAGTGTTTGGAGTCAAGTGGACAGAAAGATAGGTTGCCAGAACATTTGGAGGCAAGTGGAGACGAGCATGTGACGTCATCCGAATACTCCTGGGGAAGTTCCCCTCATTGGGTTGATATGTCACATGTTCATGTTGTGCTAATTTTTGATTTTCACGTGACATCACGTGACATCATCAGAATACACGTGAGGAAGTTCCCCTCATTGTTGTGAGTGTTTTGATATGTCACATGTCCGTGTTGTAAAAAGTTTTTTGATTTTGCATATTTTGGGGGCGGGGCTGTGGCACAACCGAAAGGCCAGTCGGTACACCAATTTAAAAGTTTGTTCAGAGTATCACCCTAAAGGAGCTGGCCGAGTTTGGTGTAGATAGTTCGAAAGCTTGCCGAGTTATAAACCTCCAAAGTTTATAATGGGAGTCTATGGGGAAAAAGGCCATTTTGAGACCCGGTACCGGAAGTACCCGTACTCGGATCGCTTATAAAAGTCATAGCAACAAACTTCAGACCAGGGTCTACAACATATCCGAATTTGGTGCATGTGGCTCGAAAGCCCTAGGCCACATTAAATTTTATAAATTTTTGTCTAAGCTTAAATAGGAAAACAGAATGTTGGCTTCTACAAAGCGACATAATAAACATCATCTATCAGAGATTCATTCAGTTTATAGATATGAATCAGTGAGGAGTTGGAAAAAAAAAAGCAGGAAGTGCTGTAATGGGAAAATAACCACAGACAAAAAAACACTTATGCTTTAAAAATATACATCTACTTTTAATACTTTGTTCTGTAGAGATTCCAAGAAACGGGAGCAACGATGAAAAAAACAAGAACATCGAGAGAAACCCTGCGAACATCCTTCCCGGTAAATGTGTCTTTTTTTTTAAATTTATTTATTTATTTATTTTTATTCATTTAATTTTTTTATTTTAAAGCTTTATTTATTATTAGAGTTCATTCTTTTCCCTGCAGGTGAATTCTACATCACTCGTCATTCCAACTTGTCTGAGGTTCACATAATGTTTCATCTATGCGTGGACGATAACGTGCGCTCGGCAAACCTCACGGCTCGAGACCCGGCCATCATGGGCCTGCGAAACATCCTCAAAGTGTGCTGCACGCACGACATCACCACCATCACCGTCCCGCTGCTGCTGGTGCACGACATGTCTGAGGTAAGACTCCGTCCTGTGATATAGGACGTACACCGAGTTTCCAGTTTATTAGGTACACCTTACAGTACATTACCCCAGGTTCGATCCTGAGCTCGGCTTACTTTTATTAATGGAATCTCCCGTCTACAAAATCCAAAAGGAGGAGAGCCTATTTGTGTGTGTGTGTGTGTGTGTGTGTGTGTGTATATTACCCTGTGAAGGCCTGGTATCCCATCCAGGTTGTAGTAATTCCCACATCAATAGAATTCCAAGACTGTGTAATCTGTATCAGGAAAACTGTTAAGAATTTTAAAAACACTAGATACTAAATTGTCTTCATCACTGGAGTTAAAGATGCCCTGCCACACATATTTCATTACTTTTGTGGTAATGTCTGAAGTTTACCATGGACTCTAACATTTTTTTGTGGAAAAAATGCCTTGGTTACCTTGTTTCAAGCCATTCTAGTGTGGTATAGAAAGCCTACAGGAAGACTCAGCTCGATTTGCGCCAGTTCTCATGAATATTCAAATGAGCTATGCTGCTTGGCTCCGATTGGCTAACCGCTAGGATATGAGCGCATGACTATTCATTCACACAGCGCAATAAGTAACCTAGGCTAGAGGAAATTTGTTTACAATCACCTTGAATTGCGGCAGAACGGCTTCTTCACAAGCCCGTTGACGTTCAGCCATCCTTGCTGTATAGGAAACTCACTGAGCTACACGAATTCTGGGGGCGCGGTCTCAAGTGGGAGAGCTCATGAATAGTAATGAGCTCAATCATTACTACGTCACACTGAGCAGCTTTTCCAACTGACCTGATTTCTCCCCTTATTTCTTTTAAGTGGCTAGAACTGACCCGGGGAGGTAGAAGTTCGTGTTCACATTCACGACACAACACAAACACATATGGACCGAACACATATCAAAAAATACAAGTAAAAACGGTTTTGTGTGGAAGGGCACCTTTAAATAGCATTTATGCCGTCATTTTTTATTATTATTATTATTATTATTATTATTATTTTGAAATAGTTGTAAAAGTGAAGAAAATCATTACCATGTCTAGGGTGTACAAACAAGATTTTTGTTCAGATTAACATTTAGTTTGCTCGTTTTACTTTTTAACAAATTCTTATTTTTCCTCCATAAACATTAAATCAAGTCTGAATGCACTTGCATTGCGTTTGACTAAATTTAGTCACTTCATTCAGGACATAAAATTAAATCGACGTCTCGTCTCTTCCTGCTGTACACGGGATCCTGTTTTTTGGAATCGACTCCAAAACTCTGTACCTACTCTGTCATTTAGAGTCGCTGTTTTTTAAGCCAGACAGTCTGAACTTTTCGGCGAGGAGAAAAAAGTCTATCCTGAGTCACTTTTATATAGAAGCTGAAGCCTTTATTATCACCACATGTGCATCACAGCACATAGGAATTATTTTCGTCACATACTGTATCCCAACTGATGATGTTGGGGTCGGAGCGCAGAGGCAGATATGATACATTGCCCCTGGAGCAGGGAGGGTTATGCGCCTTCCTCAAGGGCCCAACAGTGGCAGCTTTGCAGTGCTGGGGCTTAAACCCCGATCCTCCGATCAACATCCCAGATCTTTAATCGCTTGTGCCTCCACTTCCCATCTTCAGACTCACTGATCCCAGTCCAGCTAATCACAGACTGTAGCTAAGGATTGACATTTACACAAAGCTGCATCTGAATGTAAAAATAAAAAATAAATAAATAAATAAAAATAATAATCAAAATACAGTGTTTTGGAAATACCTTTTAATTCCTTATTCCTTTCCTTTTCAACCCTTTTCAAAATATAAATAAATGCAAAATTGACACTTTATGTACTATGTGCTATGTACTATTTATTTTGATTCATAAAGACCTGTACACAATTGTGAACGACTAATTATGGTAAATTCTTTATTAAGATGTCGAACGCTCCGCCCTCTTCCGCATACCCGAGTTCATAGACAGTTGCGTCACTGTTAGTTGGCTTGATTATTTAAACATTTGTCATTTTTACATAAGTATTGTGGCAGTACACAGGATTTCCATACTGCAGGATTACCGTTGTAAAAACGACTCACGACCCCGGGTAGAGGAATATTGAATATGTATTGTATACATATACAGGAATATATGTATCGAAGCGGCCTTATGAAGCACAGATTTTTCCCTGGGGTTATGAAACACTGCTCTGATGCAGGATCAGCTTGATCTGGGGTAGTGGTGGCTCAGATGGTTAAGGCTCTGGGTTGGTGATCAGAAGGTCAGGGTTCAAGCCCCAGCACCGCCAAGCTGCCACTGTTGGGCCCTTGAACAAGGCTCTTAACCCTCTCTGCTCCAGTGCATGTCTGACCCTGTGCTCTGACCACAACCTTTTGAGATATGTGAAGAAAGAATTTCACTGTGCTGTAAAGTATACGTGACAAAATAAAGGCTTCTATTAAATTCTGGTCCATTATCTTTACAGCATTAACCCACACTGCGGTGCCAAACGTCTACAGTGTGAAATGATGCTGTGTTGGAATGTTAAGTGAACTGAAACCGAACAGCATGTGAAAACCTCATATCATGTAAAAAATTTAACAGAATTGATGCTGGATAGAGTCAGGCAGCAAAACGTGAACATCACGGAAGTGCATGGCGTAGCGAGGGGTTAATACGTCACAGTGGAAAATTAGCGTATTGTCGGAGATGAACTACACAAATATTTTAAAAAGAGCGGTGAAAGGATAACAATACCTGCTCAGGTGAGGAACAGCAGACCTGAACTTTTTTTCTTTACAGATATATTAGCGTAAGACGAGACGTTATTTAAAGCAGTGGCACGCTGGATTTAGCCAGAGTTGTTGACGCTGGAAATATGCAAATCAGAAGAAGACTTTAAGAACCAGGATTTATTGGTAATGACACGGGGAATTAGTTGAAGTGTGAAAATCCATTTGAGTCTTTATAAATAGCGGCTAATTCGTAGCGAATAAAGCTGCGTGTATCTAATTGCATTTTTTAAAATAAATAACTGGGGAGCACGGTGGCTTAGTGGTTAGCATGTCCGCCTCACACCTCCAGGGTTGGGGGTTCGATTCCTGCCTCCAACTTGTGTGTGTGGAGTTTGCATGTTCTCCCCGTGCCTCGGGGGTTTCCTCCGGGTACTCCGGTTTCCTCCCCCGGTCCAAAGACATGCATGGTAGGTTGATTGGCATCTCTGGAAAAATTGTCCCTAGTGTGTGAGTGCGTGAGTGAATGAGTGTGTGTGTGTGTGTGCCCTGCGATGGGTTGGCAACTCCGTCCATGGTGTATCCTGCCTTGATGCCTGATGACGCCTGAGATCCCCGTGACCCGAGGTAGTTCGGATAAGAAAATGAATGAATGAATGAATAAATAACAAGACCTTCATTTTAACACATTATTTCCATTCCTTGAAATAAAGTGTTACCAGGATGAGCGGTGCTTTTCAGACCATTGCTGCTTGAGTAGAGTGTGTTCTATTAAATAGATTTACTATAATACTGTACAGTCACACTCTTTTCCTTTCTACAGGAGATGACCATTCCCTGGTGTCTGAAGCGAGCTGAGCTGGTGTTTAAATGCGTAAAAGGTGAGTAAGCAAAGAGCAGAAAGGGGAAGTGCTGACGTTAGAGAACACGCTGCCCACTACGTAATTACTCTCAGGAATAAGAACGTCAGCTAGACACGTTCTGAGCTGGTTGGTTTGTACACTTATGCAGTAAGTGTTTGTGAGGACAGAGAGGATTCTTTATTTGTACACTGTTCATTTTTTCTGAATCTAATCTTTAAATATCGAGTCACTTTCTGTGCAGCCGGATTAGTGTTTTTAAACCGAACGTTCACAGCGTTCACTCATTCATCGTTAGTGATGGCTTGCTCAGGGTCGTGGTGGTTTAATAGCAACTATTGTTATACTGTTGATGTTTTGGGGAATAGAACAAGCGTACAAACAAAAGGAACTGTGTGGGGATTAAAAATACACGGCCTCACACACATCTCTGTTTAAGGAATAGAGTCGTGTCGATAAGGTTCAGGAAGAGTCAGAGACACAAACACACAGACTTTTGCTTTGTTTTGGTTTGTTTTGTTTTTGCAGGTTTCATGATGGAAATGGCATCATGGGATGGCGGCATCTCCCGGACCGTTCAGTTCCTCGTCCCTCAGGTATGACCTTATAATGTATCTAAACAAGCCCCTCCCCTTTCCCTATTTATTCTCAACAAGCCCCTCCTCTTTACCAATTTTTGTCAACAAACCCCTCCCCTTTCCCTTTTTTGTGAACATCCCCTTCCCCTTTCCTCTTTTTTGCATTAAGCCCCTCCCATGTTTTCTCTTTTTGTGCCATCAGGCCCCTCCCCTTTCCCCATTTTTGTCAACAACCCCCTTCCTTTTAATCTTTTTTGTCAACTAGCCCTTTCCTCTCTACTCTTTTTTCTCAACAAGCCCCTCCCCTTTCCTCTTTTTTGTTAACTACCCCTTTCGTCTCTCCTCTATTTTCTAACACAGCCACTTTTCCTTTTTTGCTTCCCTTCAGTTTGTTTTTGCTGGTGAAAAATAAATTCGGCTCATCGTATCTCCGGCTTTAGTTCAACCTTTTCTTGCATGTCACGGTGATATTCGGCTCCATCCGATTGGGCGTGATTGTAACTTTGCTTTACTGAACGCCAGCTGCCTCTATCCTCTAATAACCTGGAAGAACCTATAGAGGGTTCGTTCCTGCTTACACGCTAGCGGGATAAAACAAGCATCAAAGGGATCTTTGACATTCGCAAATGACAGTTTTACATCCCGTCCTCTTAAAAATAGCTCCTATCCACACCTTTGTGTCCATCAAATGAATATTGTGAGCGTTTTATATATATATATAGACTGGCTAATGTTTACTCACTGATAATCTCTGGGTAATTTGGGAAATTTGGATTAAAATAGCAGCTGGCTTGTCAGTGGCCTGAGACCATAAATAAACTGACGCTTATTCTAACCAAGCCTTGTTTTTATTCCTACACACATCACTGCTGGGTTCTCCATTATGATTGGTCAGAATTTTCGATTAATTATCTCATTTTTCCATTAACAAAGCACTTCGTACTAAGTACCACTTCCATCGTACTAAGCACTTCTGCTCCGTCTTCTGCTTCATTTGCCAGAGTATCTCGGAGGAAATGTTCTACCAGCTGAGCAACATGCTGCCTCAGATCTTCCGAGTCTCCTCCACTCTCACGCTCACATCCAAACGCTGACCAAGTCTAACATACTGTAGGCATAGCACCAAAAACGAACAAGGACGCTTTGCATCCGCACTTTTACCCACGAATGACAACGGAAGAGATTTCTTTATGCGATCATACATGGCAGACTGATCGTATGTGGCAGGCTTTTTTTTGTTGTTGTTTGTTTTTTGCTTATCCGTCTTGTTCCAGCATATTTTTCATGATAATTGTATTAAAAAAAATCCAGATGTTTGTGTGTTTTAAGTAGTTCAGGAATTCCACAGCTGTGATTATTGTGGACTTTCTCTCAGCTGTGTCTACTCTAAACAGTTGGCATGTGCTAGCAAACTCAGTGATGACCTCCGGATGCACCGGTGACGTATCCAAGTATTTAGACATGGGGTGGACACCGGAACAGAGGGGTTCAGGTTCATGAAGTTTTTTACCGAGACCAAAAAAATGGAGTTTGTTCCTGATTTGTTGTGTCTATGTTTTTGTCATGAACCACTTTTCTTTTATTCAAAATTAATTTGTTTTGTTTTGTTTTTTGTTTAATTAAAATTCTGAAAACTGAAAACATCTGCTGCAATATTTTTTGCTCGTATCAGCTCGGTGCTGATTCTGGGTATTGGGTCAGTGCAACCTTTAAATCCATCACAAACTTATATAAGTATGTCATGAAACTTTTAAAGATAAAGTTTTATTTCATGTTTTGAAAAAAATCATGTACTTCTTGCTGTATAGATAGTCACGAGTCTGTCATTAGAAAAGTTAAAGTTTGTGTGAATGTGTGTAGTTTGCGTTCCTCGCTGTGATCTTCATGAGAACTTAAATGCGTGATGACGAGCAGTTTTTTCTGTGCTGCATTGCAGTCAGAGATCTGAGGCCTCTTTCTGACCACCAGAGGACGCATTGCCAATGCGCCACTAAAAAAAAAGTTGCTGATCTCATATGTCAAGTGACACTGGCCATGTGAGCATGTAAGAGCCCAGTAGTCTAAGTGATTTAGCACGTGTTTGTATAATAGATGCCAATTAAAGGCCAGACCTGCTGTCTGTATTGCATGACCTGCTGTTTGATTTAGCTCCTTTTTTTATAACCATGAATAGTTTTTAAATAAATTTGAACTTTTTTTTTTTTTTTTTACTTCTGGTTACATCCTTAACAGACACTGATACTGTACCTTAATCTAAGGCTCCCTGGAGATGATGATGATGATGAACTTCCTGACTATATGATCTGTTCACAATAAAATACACTAATATCTGAATCTCGGTCTCAAACCCATGTAGTAACATTTTATCCTGCCTTTTTTGGTTACCGTAGCAACACAATTTAAAAATATTTTCCATTGACAGTATGAAGGTAAAGTGTTTTATGGTGTTGAGATGGTTAGCCTTCGATAACACAGCAGATAACAAAGAGGAAACAGATGCTAGTATGAGGATAAAAAAACAACAGGTTGTTCATTAACTACAAAGGTTTACAATGTCAGGTTTTCACAGGTTTCCACAACGCTGTTGATTCTGGTTCTGAAAAATAAAATCATTAAACGCTTCAATAGTTAATGTTTATATCAAACAACTGGAATAATAAAAATTATATCTTGTTCCAAGGCATGGTTAATGGAAACCTCTGACCTCCTGCTGGTTTTACTTACGTCAGTCTTTAGAGTCAGAGACTGGATCAAGTTGACAACCGTGGTGAGCAGATAAACATCTCAAAACATACAATATGTTGAAAATGTCAAAGATGATGAGACAGATTGGACGTTCTCATGACCTGCATGATTTTAGACTGATTGGATAATGGACAGGTGTTCCTATTAAATTGGCCAGTGAGTGCATATGCATACTACAGAAGAAGGACTTAAAGGCAAACAAATAGCTGATCATGTTCATTGTATAGCGGTCGTATGGAAATGACAAAAGTAGTTTAAGACTTTAATGCATTATTCATTAGCATTACACGCACACACTCGTTTATCCCAGCCGTGTTTGGAAACAGATGGGAAAAAGGTCGAGGATGATTTATTTAGAGTTTTTAAGAGTTGTTTTTGCCACAGAGGGAAAAAAACGAAACAGGTGCTCTGATTGCTCGGTGTGTTCGGCTCTCTTTAAGATCTCTAAATAAACTGGTACGGCTTCAGCTCGGGAGGAAACAGGAGTCCAGATTCTGCTACAAGCCCCTCTCAGACCTCTCTCCTATTTCACACAGAAGAACATCATCCAACAGCTGTTCCAGCTGTGCTCGAGTTCTCCATCTCCAAACGGCTGGCCTCTTCTCGTTGACATGACATGTATTATGTATTCGGTTTTAATCAGAACACATTAATGCTGTGCTAGGCCTGACTGGTGAGTCACGTTAGCATAAAATAAGTGCTGTGTACCTACTCGGTGCATGCCTGCTATTGCTTATGCAAGCAAATGTTTTTTTCCTCTTCTCTAATACAAGCTCTACACAGAAATGGGGGGAAGTTAAAGGAGATTTATGTGACTTTTGGGACGTGGCATGGATGTTAGTGCCAGATGAGCACTAAGACTTTCACACACAACAGTCTCTACGGTTTACACAAAATGTTGTGGAAAAGCAACGACAACTACGACAAAACAACTTTGTGTAAGGCTACACACAGTGTAGCCAAGCCACAGTTTCCTGTTATTGGCTGATAGAAGCGAAACCAGATGTGATCCTTTGCTCTTATTGACCCTCCACCTCAAGGGTCCGCCTCTTACGTGTTCGGAAATGCCTTTCTGCTCACCACAGTTGTAAAGGGTGGTTATTTGAGTTATAGTACCCTTGCTAAATCTATCCCACTGCAAATATGTGTCCTAAATGTCCAAACATGCCATTAAAATGTTTTTCCTGGACAAAGTGGCAAGCCATGATTTCTTAGATATCAGACATGCATCATGTGAGGACGTACTTTGATTTGACATCAAAAATGGACCGAATGTACTCTATATTAGCAATAGTTTAAGTATAGTATAGTATTGTAGAGGAGTATTAGAGAGAGAGAGAGAGAGAGAGAGAGAGAGAGAGAGAGAGAGAGAGAGTGAGTGAGACAAGAGAGAAGGAGAGAGAGACAAGAGAGAGTGAGTGAGTGAGACAAGAGAGAAGGAGAGAGAGAGAGAGAGAGAGTGAGTGAGACAAGAGAGAAGGAGAGAGAGACAAGAGAGAGTGAGTGAGTGAGACAAGAGAGAGAGAGAGAGAGAGAGAGAGAGAGAGAGAGAGAGAGAGAGAGAGAGAGAGAGTGAGACAAGAGAGAAGAAGAGAGAGAGAGAAGAGAGAGAGAGAGAGAGAGAGAGAGAGAGAGAGAGAGAGAGAGAGAGTCAGACAAGAGGGAGAGAGAGAAGAGAGAGAAGTGAGAGCGTGAGTGAGACAAGGGAGAAGGGGAGAGAGAGAGTCAATAGAGTAAGTGAGACAAGAGAGAGAGAGAGAGACAAGAGAGAGAGAGAGAGAGTCAGACAAGAGAGAGAGAGAGAGAGAGGAGAGAGAGAGAGAGAGAGAGAGAGAGAGAGAGTCAGACAAGAGAGAGAGCGAGAGAGAGAAGAGAGAGAGACAAGAGAGTGAGTGAGACGAGAGAGAGAGAGAGAGAGAGACAGAGAGAAAGAGAGAGAGAGTTACACAATACGTGCTCTGACGTCTTTTCCAGTACGCAGCGTTACAACGTGACGTGCCACAATACTAGTATACTCCTCTACTAACTAGTACGCCAGATTAGTACGCCACCTTAGGTAACCATAGTGACCACAGGTGGCGTTCTACACTAGTTAGTGTGTTAGTATGCGTGATTGGACTCATGGAGTTTTCACGGTCGCGTCACGGCGGAGTCTCTTCCCATAAACCAGGAGGAGAAAGCGGCTCGGGAGAAGAACCCAACCATCTGTGGATCTCACAGGAACCCGGAGAAGGCATGAGATATCCTGCTCTTCTTCATTTCTGCTCTGCTTAAAGCCTTTGTGTTGCCATTTTGTCCAGACGCGGTGTTTCTCTGATTTCGGGACTCCGGAGCAACGCGTAAGTAACGTGACAAAGAGTTCAACCTCTCCGCGTTTTTGTCTCCAGACTGATGGATTTAGATGTTAATAGTAGATCATGTGAACAAACAGTATCTGTGAGATGAAGCAGTGAATAAGTAAACTGTAGTAGTGCCGTGACCTCAGGAATGTTATTCATGTTGGATATGTGAGCAAAGACAAGCTGGGAGAACTTAGTCAGAAGTTTATCTCTTCTTCTTCTTCTTCTTCTTCTTCTTCTTCTTCTTCTTCTTCTTCTTCTTCTTTCTTCTTCCTGTTCTTCTTCTTCTTCTTCTTCTTCTTCTTCTTCTTCTTCTTCTTCTTCTTCTTCTTCTTTCTTCTTCTTCTTCTTCTTCATCTTCTTCTTCTTCTTCCACATCATCACAGCAACTCACTTACAGACTCACCGTCGCTGTTATTTTAATCCAGCTTTATCTTTTGTGTCAGCATTTGGCGCTGTTTTCTAGACTCCTGCTGTGTGACACATAGAGCTGTGACTGAAATATCCAGTATTTCTATTTCTCATAGATATCACTTACTGTCTTTACTAAAAAAAAATAGATCTTATTATCATTAGGCTCTTAAAAAAAGGTTCTTCTGAGGTTTCAGAGTGAATGGAACCTTCTCAAACATTTCACAGAAAGTTTAAGTGTAAAAATAAACTTCACAGACGACCTCAGATATATTTCACACGTAAGGCCTTTTATTTAGGTATTATAGTCTGAAGAAGCTCTTCGTCAAGTAGGATTTTCAAGTAGTTGCATGTAAAGATGATAAATACTGAAAAAAACAAAATTGCACTTTTTTCAGCTAAGTAAAATGTTTTAAAGTATTTTATATATAATTAAAATGTTAAATGATGAACAGTTTTCAAATTTTACTTAAACTTTGGAACTAAACTGAATCGCCTTCATATTTATATTACTCGGGTTCAGATCAATAAAATGTTAATAATTATGTAGTAATAATAGTAATGAGTGGTGAAATATCGATAGACCCTGATTATTGAACAGTAAATAACGTCACTCTTTACACGATTTCTATAGCTTATTTGTTCTTATAACTGATTACACACATCTGCCGGTAAAAAAGTTGGCAGGAATGAATAATGTTTTTGTGTGTTGTTAACATTTACGAAAAACATGGCAACTGCCCAAAGTCAATATGACCCATGAACAGAACATCCAATGTTCAAACACAAGGGCTAAATTTTGGATCTGTTTTATATGGAAGGGCTAGAAATTGTGTAACGTTTACTATATGTATATATTTCTTATATATAAGAATTCAATTGCATTTGATTTTATAGCCCAAAATTGTCCATGAAGTCTGGGTGGGAGGGGCATACTGTCAGTCTCCTAAAACAATTGTAGCCAATCATGGAAGCCTGTGAGCTCATGTATGTGGAAGAGGGCAGATAGTTGTGTTATGTTGCAGCTTTTACCCTCCACAATTGGTAGCTGTAGTGAGAAAATTGCCTGATGACCAAATTGGGGAGGAAATTATAATAAATAGAAAAAAAAATTCGAAAGTCAACTTTGAAAGGAAATGGTTTAATGTTTAAATAAATATAAACAAACAAACAAAGAAATAAATAAAGTACAATTAAATTAAATATCTCCTATTCATATTTGAAGGATCTGGCCAAGAATGCTGATACTTTACAAAAACGTTCTGAGCAGGTCATTTGGACTGGTTTGACTGGTGTATCCTTTCCTCATACACAAAACACAGAAACTTCATTTCATATCAACGTGCTAATTTCATTCTCGTGGTTAAATATACAGTATTACACAGTTTTCCTGAGCAGAGTCTTGAATGTTACGGTTGTTTGAGCATTGTAGCCATTTTTCAGGATAATCCGCTGGTTTCATCAGTGTCGATGAAATTACTTTTCGAATTTTTGAATCATTAACCTTTTGGATCGATCCAAAGCCTGAGGATCAAAATGTCAACGTCATAAAAACCTAATGTGCTTAGTTCATTTTTTCCTTTGAGTGAAGTCACCTTTTAGTTTATGAACCCCGCCTTAACAGAGCCATTTAGTGTATATTTGCTCCTTCAACATAGGAATCGTGAGTCATGGGACAGTATTTTTACACAGCAAAGCCTAGACATGCTGCAGTTATAGCCATGAAAGGACTCTACCTTCCATCATAACTCCTTTTGTAAGTAATATCTATTTATTTTTCACAAACATTTCAGAACAAAAAAAAAATTAGCTATGATTTTTTTAGTGAATACATCTTTAGCAGACTTTATTTTTTTCTTCATCCCAGGACTCATCTTCTTTGAGAAACCTTTGTTCATTTACAGAACAATTCTTTAAATATCTGTAAACAAACCTACAGCCGTTAACAGAAAGTCTTTTTCCTCGCTACCAAACCAAACGCATCAGAGCGACTTTCAGACTGCGTTTTTTTCTGATTAAGATGATGTAACTGAGAGGAAACTCTTTCCACTTTTATCTGAGACCACAGGGCGTGGAGAGCATTTTTATTCTGGGGGGTTGGTCATATTTGTCAAGCAGCGATAAATAAAGGTTTTAACACGTTTAAATAGCATTAACGGCTAATATTATTGGTGTAATGTTGATGATTTTTGATGCATTTTGACCTATGATGTTGCATCTAAAAATTTTGGAATAACTGAAATCAGTTGCCATCAGTTGAGAGGACGGTATGCAATGACACTCTAGAGTCGTTGAAATATCTGTACCTATATTCAGTATAAATAAAAAACTTAGACTTGGCCTAAATTTTATTTTTTTAAATGACTTACAACATCCTGCCACTACGACGCCGCTCTGGGAATCACAGGGAAGTGCTGGAAAATCCCATATGTAGAAAAGTGTGACATTTTTTGGCCCTCATTTACATGTTTTTATTTATTTTATTTTTTTTGTTTGTTTGTTAGTTTTTGTTAGAATTAAAGACTGCTAAGGTTAAAGACAGATATAACATGATATTATTAGTACCAGTATAATTTTCCCCCAATACAAAAGTACTCCATTCTGGTAAAATGTGTCAAGCTCTTTAACCCTTGTATGGTGTTCGGGTCTGTGGGACGGACCCATTTTCATAGTCATCAATAGTTTTGAAAAACTTTGCTTCCTTGTAAATTTGTTGATTTTTTTTTCCACTCATAACTTGATTAAATTTGATTTTCTTTTTTTTTATTACATTTTATTAAAAAACAACAAAAAAACGAGTAGCACTTTAATTTAAAAATGTGATGTAATAAAGGTAAAGGGCAAATATTAACCATATATGCTGTTTATATTGCTTGTAATTGGGATGAAGTAAACATCTGTAGAGTATTTTAACATCAAATTTTTGATTGTGTTGAATTAAAAACCCAAAAATGCAGCGGGTCAAACAGACCCACGAACACTGGCTGGGTAACAAAAATATGAACAACATACAAGGGTTAATTAACAAGCTCCTTAAACCAGTCATTTTTAATTTAAGCGTCCAGTAATTTACTCTGCTCAATTCACCCACTGCTGCGCAGTAACCTACAGTATTTCTACTCGCTAAACGACATGGCGTCTTTCTGGAATTTTCTTAATTGGGTGGCTATAACTCAGAAGAAGAACACGTCTAGGCTCTTTATCTCTTTTACTAGAAGTTTCAGTGTTTCTGGGGAAACACAAAGTGTTTCATAACCCTCCCATGGTTTCAAGGTCAGAGTCCACTTAGAGTCCACTCAGCCCGCATCTCTGTAATTGCTGGCTCAAGGCAACTGACTCCAGATGACGGCGGTTCTGCCAGACTGTTGGCTTCGGTGTGTCATTTACACACACACACCTAGGCACATTGTGCAGCATGTGAAGTCCTTTCCTAGAGATATTACACTGGGGAGATTTGCTGTGGTCTGGATCCGAGCGTTTTGTTATTTCTGGGAAAAGTTACGGTTACTGGTTCTGCAACACGCTGATGTCATGTGGGCGCATTAACGACTGGGCGAGTAACAGAAATAAATCATGATCAGCGATGTTCAACTCCACGTTAATGAGAAATCCACTCTAGAATATTGAGTGCACCAAATAGTGAGTGTGCCAGAAACTCTGCTGTGCTACAGTAGTTCATGATCTTTGAGATAGTAGATATGAATGAAGCGAGGGCTAATTTTCACTGGGATCTCAATAGCATTATGGGTAACGTGACAAACTGTTAAGTCATTAAAGTAGAAGAGATAAAAAAGTTTTGTATTTGCTGTGGCGAATGATTTCAGAGCTAGCATCTCTCGTATGGATTAACATCTTCTCATTAGTTACCACACTAACGGATTGAAATTTAAATGTGTTGCCTGCATTTCAACGTATGAAAGTTGGTTTTAGTCGCGGATTGAACCAGGCAGATTAGAATGAATGGATTTACTGGATTAGGCAGGATTGTGTAAAAAGAATAGCCATTAACAAAGTCATTTAGAGTTTAAAACTAGCAAAACTCCTTAAACAGACCAACCACTGCTAATCACTGCTAGCCATTCAGCAGAAAACGATTCTGACTCCCCAGAAGTGAATACTGAACAGTTTCTGGAGGTATATAGGTGCATTCTTTTTGAATGATGTCTCCACTCACTTGGTCGTAGACAGTACGTGGTTGGAAATGACAGGCGTGTGTGTGGGAAACCTGGCAGACTCTCTGTTCCACACTGACTCCACCAACTGTTTATTTCTTGCCTCTGCCTACGTAGTGCTTAAAGCACTTTCTCTCCGGTCCGTGAACAAGGAGCAGCCGGTCTTTCTCTTTATGTAAAAAAAAAAACAACATTCAATTATCCAGTGATAACCTCATTTCAATTCCATTTCCTGTTTGATGCATTTTAAGTACCGGTCTGATCAGTGATTCAGATCAGAATGTTGAAGGTTAAACCTAAAATGAATGAATTCATTCAGTGGTTTTTGAATGTCCATGGATTAATTAGGAGACTTTTAGAAGCTAATCATGGAGTTTCCTCCTGTTTTGTTGTGTCCATGTCGATCATTGAACGTCTACCTCGTGTCTCGCTCCACAGTGGTGTTAATATGAAGCTCATATGAACGTAGACACTCAGGACTTTAAGAATTTGTAGAGTTTTATAAGTATTTTTGTTTTTCTCTACAATACTAGGAGTGATATATTGGGATGTGGTAGTCTACCAGTTGGAAGGTTGCAAGTTCAAATCCCATGTTCACCAAGCTGGGCCCCTGAGCAAGGCCCTTAACCCTCAGTTGCTCAGTTATATAAAATGTAAGTTGCTTTGGATAAGGGCGTCTAATTGTAAATATTCAGAAAAAATAAGTTTTTTTTAGATGCTATAAAAAATTGTTTTGAAAAGAAATGTGTGCTAAAAAGCAGCTCAGATTTCTCTTCAACACTAAAATTCAGCGTAAGATTATCAACAGAGGCAAAAACACACGTATAAAACACGCTGAAAGAACAACAGAGTTCTGACTCACTTTAGGTCAGACTCACAGTCATGACATCAGACGATTGTTTATTCTGATAGAAAACGTCCCATACTGTAAGTGCATTTCATTGTTTTGGTAAAAACGGTTAACGTCTTCATTCATGGTGGCTTTAATTCAGTTTTGACAACGTTATTATTTTCGGCAGAATGGAACACTACGTTTTTTTTGTTTGTTCTTTTTGTTTGTTTTTTTAAATAGACAGATATATGCATTAATACTCTGAGACTGTTCACTGACACTAAATCACGGCTGTCACGGCATATAGTCCGATAGCGAGCTCCAGCTGGACCCGAGCTTGAGCGATTTTACAGTATAATGGGGCCAAATAATGGGGATGTTTAAAATAGACCCAAAGAAAAAAAAACAGCAATGTTGCCTAAAGGATGGGAGAAAAGCTTCATAAGTAAACACGGACGCTTAGCTGAATAAACACTTTCTATATGTGCCAGGAAGCTCCGCCTAAGCGTAAGAAGAAAGGGCACGGATTGAAATGAAAGTTTATGATGAACTGTTTGTTCTAGCAGTCTGCCTTAGGAGCGAGACCGATGAGGGGGTGTGTGGGATTCACTTTCATGTCTCGAGCTGAAAGAGATGGAAGTGCATTATTTGAGGGTAGCGCAGGACCTTTGATATCTGAGACGCACACGAACGCAGTGAAAGGATCAGGCCTACGATTCAAGGCGGTACGACTCGGCGCTACGATGGCTGATTCAATCCAGCTATTGTTCAGGGGGAAAAGTGTTTAATGCACAGAGCGGAGAGGCACAAACCTAGGTGTTGATTCAGTGTGTTTATTAAAGATGAAAGCTTTGATTTAAACCCTTGCTTTAACACACACATGCACACAAATGCACACACAGCTGTGTTTGGAATGTTACGTACGTAATGACATTTGAACTCTTGCCTCTTAGACCTGCATGAAGAATTTCCACGGACGTAAACAGAGCAGAAATGGACGACATTTAAAGAATAAAGCACAACAATAAAGCTTGGGTGTGCTGTTAGGGGAAAACGATCCACAACAGCATGACGTGATGATTGATTATTGATTATTTTCACACAACATACAACAAAAAATCACATCATTCATTCGTTCTTTTTACACAATAGCAATTTATTTTACTTCCTGTTATTACTTAAATGATACCAGCTTTAAGATGTCATTTTCTCACCAAGCTCTTTCTCCTTTTTCTCTCTTCAAGTTAATAAGTCGGATAATTACAACTTGTCATGTGACCAAGAGGGGGGGGGGGGGGGGTACGGTGGCTTAGTGGCTTTAATAAGAGAATGACGTTTTCTAATTCAGTCTTTAGATCGTTGGATGTCCTCTCTGTGGATTGTTTACGCAAAGCAGTGTTACAAATATATAAAAAAAATCAGTTTCAAAATTCAGTTTATATTTTATCCCTAATGATCAAACCTGAGGAAAAACCCCTGAGGAACCAGTCTCAGAAGAGAACCCATCCTCACCTGGGTGACAAACAGTGGGTTTAGAAATAATGTAAATCATTTCGTCTCCTGCTTTTTTTTTTCCAGTCGAGATTCTAACATCCACTAACGTGATCGAGAAACATCGTCCGTCAGTCTGTTAAATTTGTTAGGTCAAATTTCTACGTTTTATTGCCAGCCACTGAAGCAGCCCATTAACACTCCTCATCCACATTCAAATGATCGGGTCTTGTGCCATTCACACAAGTGCTCTCTCTCTCTCTCTCTCTCTCTCTCTCTCTCTCTGTCTCTCTCTCATTCTCTCTCTCTTTCTTTCTCTCTCTCTCACTTTCTCTCGCTCTTTCTTTCTTTCTTTCTTAATTTGTTTCTTTCTTTCTTTCTTTCTTTCTCTCACACTTTCTTTCTTTCTTTCTTTCTTTCTTTCTTTCTTTCTTTCTTTCTTTCTTTCTTTCTTTCTCTCTTTCTGTCTCTCTCTCTCTCACACTCTTTCTTTCTTTCTTTCTTTCTCTCTCTCTCTCTCTCTCTCTCTCTCTCTTTCTTTCTCTCACTCTCTCTCGATCTCTTCCTTTCTTTCTTTCTTTCTTTCTTTCTTTCTTTCTCTCTCTCTGTCACACACACTCTTTCTTTCTTTCTTTCTTTCTTTCTTTCTCTCTCACACACTCTTTCTTTCTTTCTTTCTTTCTTTCTTTCTTTCTTTCTTTCTCTCTCACACACTCTTTCTTTCTTTCTTTCTTTCTTTCTTTCTCTCTCACACACTCTTTCTTTCTTTCTTTCTTTCTTTCTTTCTTTCTTTCTTTCTCTCCCCCCTTCTCTCTCTCGTATCAAATCACTTTTTTAACAAACCTTTTTCTTTGTTGTTTTTTTTTTTAATTTAAAAAGTCTGCTGGTAAACATCACAGAGTGTTACAGAAGCATATTGAAAGCAGGAGGTCACGTTTCTCACCTCTACCTGAGCGTCTCGTAGAGTAGACGAGTGAAGTTTGAGATGTTCAGGCGTGAGCTGGAGTTTAAACAAATGCTTCATGATTTCTTTTTCCTTTCTCACCTATGTAGAAAGTGTCACACCGTACTTTAACTGAAAAATCCCATTTACTGTAAAGGTCAGGATCATCTCTTCACTTCTTCTTCAGTGACTCACAGGGCGTGCATGTGTGTGTGTGTGTGTGTGTGTGTGTGTGTGTGTATTCATATCCTTTCAGCTGTGTTTATTGTGTTATTAGAGCTCCACTTTATTAGTAAAACAGTGGTCTGTTTTGTCGGCCCACCAGCTGTGAAGGAGACGTTGAGATCTTAAGCTCCTGCTTCAGCCTGGAAACAGATGTGCAGTGTGTAACACCTTACACACACACATGCTCTCACACACAGCTGGACACTGTGCTTTCCCCCTAGGTCGCGTCTGTTTCAGTAACACCCGCTGTTCATGTTAATTATAGTAAACTCCCAGATTGGCCTACAGTTAAAGCTGGAAACACTGTTATTACGCTTCTTGCACTCTTTAACAGGGTGGCGCTCTGTGAGATGATACAGTGAGCTTCGATCAGGATGGTTATTTACACTTAAATTGGATATCATCATCATCAACATCATCATTATCTCTAGATTTTGGGTGACGTATAAAAATAAATATTATAATATCCTGTATAAGAAAAATAATCAGTATAATCAGCCCACACTCACACACAAAGGCCCGCCCCTAAACCTGTGTGTCCGGTAACATACAGTAGTAAAAAGTCCTAATATAAAACTCTAAAATGTTCTAAACATAGATTAAAAGCCAAGCGTTCCACAGTCAGATCACGCCATTGTCCTTCCTGTTGAGACGACGTGATGATGCGAGCGCTCCAAGTTTCACACTAAGACGAGAGACTGCTTCACTAATCGTTCAGAGCGTAAACTGCCTAGACATGCTAAGACAATAAACTCTCCCTAAACTACCACACTCTAACCAGTTCATTTAAAGATTAACATTAAAGCAGACTTTTTTTTTTCAGGGTCAAATCCTAAGTGAAAGAAATGAATAATGAAATTCCTGCCACAAGTTTCATCAGCGAGTGTGAGATGTCAATGTGGGTGTATATGCCAGACTCCCTTCGGGCTATTTTGCAATAATGAGCTGAATTCAGACTTTTATACATTTCTTTCTTTGCACCGAAGAGATAAAGAGACAGGTTTCCTTTCCAAATAAAGCATATGCTTCATCTGTGTCCTTCTTTGCTTGAATTAAAATTCGTTGTGCAGTAATAAATGCCAACAGCAAATAATATCACAGACACAGATGGTGTTTTTCACCTCGGAAAGCAATTTAGTTTTGGAGGCATTAAATCTCAAATTGACTCGAAAATGAACTACGTTCAAGAAAAAAAAAAAAGCAAGATTTGTTGATAAACCCTGGTGGCGGTTATTCACCCGATGTGAGGAAGTTTTGTACAGACGAATAGTTTAGTGTCCAGCAGCCATGTTCAACTGCTTCTGATCGCAGGGGGAAAACTATAAAAAGTATTTTATTAAGAAATTTTTTAATTAGGGGGCACGGTGTCTTAGTGGTTAGCACATTCGCCTCACACCTCCAGGGTTGGGGGTTCGATTCCCGCCTCCGCCTTGTGTGTGTGGAGTTTGCATGTTCTCCCCGTGCCTCTGGGGTTTCCTCCAGGTACTCCGGTTTCCTCCCCCGGTCCAAAGACATGCATGGTAGGTTGATTGGAATCTCTGGAAAATTGTCTGTAGTGTGTGATTGTGTGAGTGAATGAGAGTGTGTGTGTGTGCCCTGCGATGGGTTGGCACTCCGTCCAGGGTGTATCCTGCCTTGATGCCCGATGATGCCTGAGATAGGCACAGGCTCCCCGTGACCCGAGGTAGTTCGGATAAGCGGTAGAAAATGAATGAATGAATGAATGAATGAATGAATGAAACCTATAATGCTACTATAGGTTTAGAGATTTTTGTCCAATATTTATTTTGAAAAAATGATAAAAAAAAATTAAATTGAAGAAATTGTTTTTTAAAGCTGCTATAGGTTTAAAGATTTTTGTCCAATAATTACTTTTTTAAAAAAAAAAAAATATATATATATATATATATATATATATGTATATATATATATATATATATATATATATATATTATTACGAAATTGCTAAAAAAAATTTTAAGAGCTACTATAGGTTCTGAGATTTTTGTCTAGTAAATTTATCAAGAAATATATGTGTGTGTATATATATAAATAAATCTATTTAAATAATTTACTTTTGTACCAAAACCATCCAGCTACATAAAATTCCTCGTTTCTAAATATCAGGATAATATAATCCAAGTAACACGTGTGAATGACACTGAGTGACAGGGTTAAAACAAGGCAGTTTCCTGATTAGATTGCAGACCAGAGAATCTCAAGCCCTGTAGTTAGTCTGAGGTCCGGTAAACTGCCTTCAGCTAAATAATTTACATGCATGTGATTGTCTGTAACACTGCTACAGACGCTCGGGTCAGGTCTTTTCCCCCAACATGCATACTGTATGTTTAGATCCACTGCTGTATTTTTTCCAACTACCAGTGTACAACCCCCTGCGCAGAAAATTGCAAGATGATGTAATTGTTTCAAAATATCGCTATCCTATGGTCAGATCGTCCATTTATATTGTGGTCACAGGATGTCACATTAAATGTCACAGGATTAGTGTCAGTGTGAGTGGACAGTTATTACAGTTTTGGGAAACATTAGAGTGGCTGCAGGCTTCTGTAGAAATCATCCTGAACTTGTGCTCGTGGACAAAGCGTGAAGCTTCTGGATCACTGTGTTAGGCTTAAGAGGGAGTCGGATGGATCAGTGGAGACTGAGAACCGGAGGAAGAGACGGATCTGGGAGGAGAAAGAAGGAGGGAAGATGAGAGAGACTTTAAACGGGAGGTGGGTGAGGGAGGGATCAACGTTAAGAATGGACTGAGCTTGTGAGCAGGTTGCAACATTCATAGGAACAGTGGATGAGTGAGAAGAATGTTCTAGAGGATTTTCTGACATTTTTTTAAAAGTCAAACTGGTAAGATTTATGACTTTTTTATAATCTGAAATTTTACATTTAGTCATGCTCTGCAGTGACGTGAAGACACAGCTGTGTGTGTGCGTGTGTGTGTGTTGGGTTTTCAGTCTTAACGCCTGATGAAGTTTTAATTAGTGCTTTGAAGAGCGTAGATGTATTTCATGAATGATAATATCCTGTGGTAGTTGCTGAAATATTGCGTGTGTGTGTTTGTGTTTGTGTGTGTGTGTGTGTGAGCGCAGCTCCAACGGAGTTAAACATTAACGTCTGAGCCGTGCCAGCTGTAGCCTGGTGTTAATGGGATCATTCAGACATAAAGCAGACCCTAACTCTGCTTTTACCACATTTTACGGATTCAAACTAGATTTATAAACAAATATCTATTACAAAAAAAAAAAATGGAGCAAACAAAAATAAAAATGTATTAAAATCAATTTTTTTCTCTCTAACTAGCACATGAATGCTGTTTAAGTGGTGAACTGGTCATCTTGCCCCGTCACCCCTCCCCTCCCCCTCCTCCAGACAGCACTGACCGTCTCTCTCTCACTTCCTTTTGACCTGATAAATGTCTTTCAGTTTCACATGACCATAGTAGAATCAAGTGCTCATCTCCTGGGATGTCTCTAAAGCCCCAGGGCGCTTTGGCCTGGAGGATCGTGTTCCTGCACCTGAATCCGATAGCAGAAAGACGAGGACGAGTCAGGCTAGAGGGGGAGGCACGAGATAGGGATTCTCAATTTCGTATAAGTGGGCTTGAGTGATTAGAGTCCAGACCAGTCCGGACCAGTCCAGACCAGTCCTGTAACTCCTATTCAGTCTTACATCGGCGTATTAATAGATGATATTTGACTGTAGAAATTCTTTTAAATGGAGTTAATCCAGGCAAGCTGATGTTTAGTGTAGATCAATGGTGAAGAAATCTGAATGGCTTGTTCGGTGATGGACGGTTTACTTACTGTATCAATGCAGGTGGTTAACCACAGGGTTGCTCATGTATGACAACATTATGACACCAAGAATCTTGAAGACATTTCTATGATATAGGATATGCATCACAAAAACATTTTTTTTTTTTGTCTATCCTTCCATTGAAGGAAATATTTAGTAAAATTTTCAGCTATTATTGCTTTTTTTTTTTTTTTTAGACAGGTTTAGCACAATACTGTACTAGTAAGCTAAATGTAACGTGACATAATTTGGCACAATATAGAACCAATCGTTTTAGCGATACACACTGTTTTATTAGAATAGTGTTTTTTTTTTATTAGGTAAAATATATATATACCTCGGAACAGCGTCTAATTTATCACACCGGTGATATCATATCATCAAATTGCCCGGCCCTTGCTGACCATCAGCTCCAAGAGTATCTGCTTAATGTTATTGCAGCCAGTGAGTCATGAGGTGTTTGAGTTGTGCCAGATGGTTTTGAGGATATGAGGCAACAGCCACAGATAATCGGGGCACTCTAAACTGAATACCGCTCTCCAGCTTGAAATAAAGCTTGCAGACATGTTATCTAAATTCAATTATTTCCTGATTACTACAGTTTGAATGCTGTTCAAAGCAAAATTGTGGTGGTGGGTGGAGAGAGCAGTGATTTAGTTCCAGTTTAAGGCATCAAAAGCATATATAGGTTACATCATCCAAGCATTCACAGATACACTCCGTAATGCTTCTATTCAGTCGTCTGTCTCAAGCTGATTAAAGGAGCCGTGTTATCGTCCTCGAGCTAGGTGCAGTAAGCAGGATAGCAAGCAGTTGCATGTACTTTATTCGGTTTTCTAGGTAATGCTTATTTGACTCAACAAGCCATGTAAATCACTACATGCATGAAGTTCCTACACAACTGTGCAGACGCAAAGGATTTGCATAGTCCGGAGATGTTTGGTACCTTGTATCTTACTCCAGCTGTAACTGGCAGATTGGGGAGGTGGCGGGGCATTATGCCTTAAATTATGTTGATCCGTATATTTCCTTGTTACTAGGGTGATACCCTCAAGTTTGTCCTTATAGTATGTTCTGTTTCCTGGGACCTTTAATCATCATTCATAAAAGTCCCTTTTATAAGTATAAAGATGCTTACTAAAGGTATAAAAGTTTTATCCTTTTTGGTATCCCCCAACAACAAGGAAAGGTACCACAATGTGAAACCCTAAGGTAAGCACCAAAGAGCAAACTGTACTAATGAAGAATCGCCTTGCTTGGACATAAGGCTTGTCACGTGGTTGGCATCAAAACTTGAAGTCAGAGGTGATGCTAGAAATATTTGAAAAAGAATTAAGAGCTCGATTCCCGCCTCCGCCTTGTGTGTGTGGAGTTTGCATGTTCTCCCCGTGCCTCGGGGGTTTCCTCCGGGTACTCCGGTTTCCTCCCCCGGTTCAAAGGAAAAAAAAGGTCTCGGGAAAATTGTCCGTAGTGCGTGATTGCGTGAGTGAATGAGAGTGTGTGTGTGTGCCCTGCGATGGGTTGGCACTCCGTCCAGGGTGTATCCTGCCTTGATGCCCGATGACGCCTGAGATAGGCACAGGCTCCCCGTGACCCGAGGTAGTTCGGATAAGCGGTAGAAGATGAGTGAGTGAGTGAGTGAGTGAGAATTAAGAGCAGCATGACAGGCTAAAGCCATGTGACCTTGTTTACATAGGCACCCACACTTCAGACCTTCCCTACCTTATTAGTCATGATCCTCTGCATCATCTATGGCCTCTAAGAGTTGGAGAGTTGGTCTCTCTCAGCTTGGAATTTCTCAGGTGCAGTAGTATCACCTTAACAAAGTGTCATTTTATTTCAGGGAAGGTCGCGCAAGTTTAAAAACGCAGATCTGTTATTTTTATCTTAGACTGCCACATGAATATACAGTGTTTATGTTCATATAGTCTTTTCCACGCTGAAATGACCAAATCCAGACATTCTTGTGGCATTCAGGACAGCGGGAACCAGAACTAGCACAGCCTAAATGTTAGCATAAGATAGAGTTTGGTTGTCTCATCCATTCCTTTTGAGCTACACCACCACACTGAGGTTTTTGAGGCTTTTTAAACGTACGCCTTAACTTCTGCTTGTGGTTCTGATGTCATGACAGAGTTAGTCTCTTGCTTCTTTAGTAAAGATTCCCCAGCCATTTTAATGTTGTTTCTACATGCCCCCGGTGTTAATAATACCTTAACTGAAAAGACTTGAATCTTTAGAACGATCAGATTACTAAAGCAGACTTAATGTACACAAAGCCTGCTTTGTTTGGGGATAATGCTCTTCAGAGCCATGGGGGCAATAGTGATGGGGTAGGTTGAGATGGGGTGTTGAATAGGGTCTGAAAATGTGGCACTGGGGGAGAAGCGCACTGTTGTCAAAAGGAGTAGAAGAACCCTACCCCCTTCCCTTTCTCTAGGCTCATATGCCTCAGAATCCACACCAAACATTCTTGTGGCCAGATTAAAAAGACGGTTTGTATCCAAGGATTGCGGAAAATAAGCCATCCACATCTATGGCCATGAAAAACATGAAGGATAAACACAAAAAATATGCTCCATCCATCCTGATAAAGAAAGCACACTTGACAAATAATTCCCAGCAAGGTAGCCAGCATGCCGGTGATTGTCAAACCATGGATCCTAACAATCATCTAACATTCTTTGTTAAGACTTTGTCTGATATCCTGGCTGTTATGTCTAATACAAGGGATTTTCTTGCCAAGACTGAGAGGCAATCAAGAAACTGTCTAGGCACAAGTATGCAATCCCACTTCTTCAAAACTTTGCTTTTGACTTATGAAGGTCTGAACGATTCATCGATTCAGGTGTCTGAATCAACCACTGGTGTGTTTTTTCAGCATCACTTTTCCTACAGGCGGGATTTTGTCGGACCTAATATAGCGTCGTGTACTCACAACGGGTCCTGCACATTTTGTAGGACCATCAAAGGCATACGAGGTAACGTGAAACTATTCATTGACTGATCTTTTGTAAGAGTGCTGTCAGAATGCAGGTCAGATGGGGAATGACCTTGGAGCACAGCATGTGGTGAGAAGGAGAGCGGCCATAGGAAAGCCATTACGAGTGGGGGTTTAGGAGTCTAGGCATCTGGGCAACAATTTTGAGACCATGATGAGTTCCATGATGAGCTGTTTTCAGGATTCTATGACTGTTTGCTCACGTTCTATCTGCTTATTAGAGCAGATGGGGGCTGAATTACTGCAGAAATTTCACACCAAATATGAATATAGCACCTGGTTGTTTTTTTCTTTCCTCCTGGAAGGCAACGACTGCTCAGAGTGTTCTCTCACATCCCTCAAGCTCAGATGGTGCGGTGGAGACTCAGAGCAGACCACAGTGCCCTCACTGAACCCTGTTAGCACGTTCAGCACTTGTGCAGATTGAAGAGCTTTTATATCTGAAGAGCATTCACAGATATATAAATAAAAAAAATAAAATCAAATATATATATATATATATATATATATATATATATATATATATATATATATATATATATATATATATATATAATTTATTTTTTAATTAATTCATTTATTTATGGGGGCACGGAGGCTTAGTTTTTAGCACGTTTGCCTCACACCTCCAGGGTTGGGGGTTCGATTCCCGCCTCCGCCTTGTGTGTGTGGAGTTTGTTCTCCCTGTGCCTCGGGGGTTTCCTCCGGGTACTCCGGTTTCCTCCCCCGGTCCAAAGAAATGCATGGTAGGTTGTTTGGCATCTCTGGAAAATTGTCCGTAGTGTGTGAGTGCGTGTGTGAATGAGAGTGTGTGTGTGTGTGCCCTGCGATGGGTTGGCACTCCGTCCAGGGTGTATCCTGCCTCGATGCCCGATGACGACTGAGATAGGCACAGGCTCCCCGTGACCCGAGGTAGTTCGGATAAGCGGTAGAAGATGAATGAATGAATGAATGAATGATTTATTTATTTTTTTAAAAGGTCATTTGAGGTTTGAGTGATTTTTGTTCCTCTAAGGCAGCTGGAATGCAGAATGGAGAGTAAGTATTGGGAGAACATTGAGCTGACTGTAGACTTGTCTTGACATCAGTTTGACATGTCATGCCCTGGAGGCTTGTCAGAAGAAGTACTTGGTGATGTTGTGCTTCCCTCAGCAGCTCATTAGAGTCGTGCTGGTTGTGGATGAGGAGACCATGCTGCAGTTACAGGATAGCGTAGTTCTGTTATAGCAGTTTTGTATAGTAATATATATCAGTTAAGTGTTTGTACGTGAATTAAATATGACTTAATTTATTCTCTTGACAGACGCCTTTATCCAAAGTGACCTACGGTATAAACTGATCTGAGTAACTGAAGATTAAAGTGTTCCAAATCACTGTTCCAACCAGTGATATTCTCGTGGTCATCTGATTTTAAACTCTTAAACACATGTGTAGTAACTAGTCCAACCTTAAACACAGAGTTTCATGCTCTAGAACTCAAAACCTCTTTGGAAATGATTGAATACATTTTTACATATATTACATATAAACTGTGAAAACATATTGTCACCAGTTTCCTCAGCGCATAGTGACTTTCCCTTTACAGCATGTTGTAATCCTATACTGTAAGTGTGACATGTTTTTGTTTTCACTTCCTGGTCCTTTCTCCTCCCCTTTTTTGTCATTGATTATTTTCCCTACTTTGTTCCAGAGATGGGGGACTGACTCGAGTCATATGACTTGACTCGAGTCAGACTTAAGTGGCAAATTTGAGACTTGAGACTTGCTTGACAGATATTAAAAAAGACTCGACTTGACTTTGACTTGACATTCATGACTTGAGACTTACTTGTGACTTGCACATGTGTGACTTACTCCCACCTCTGGTTTGTTCATATGTTTAGTTTTAGCCGTCGTTTAACCATTTTAACCAGTACACTGGCATTTCATTTAGGGACTTTTTCATTCGGAATATACAAATGGATGGTTTTACCGCCTCAGGTCTAACATAAAATTAATCAGGAAAAAAACAGAAGCAGAGAAATACGCTCATCCCAGCAGTCTTACGGGGGAAGTCGTGGCCTAATGGTTAGAGAGTCTGACTCCTAACCCTAAGGTTGTGGGTTCGAGTCTCTGGCCGGCACAACTGAGGTGCCCTTGAGCAAGGCACCGAACCCCCCAACTGCTCCCCGGGAGCCGCAGCATAAATGGCTGCCCACTGCTCCGGGTGTGTGTTCACGGTGTGTGTGTGTGTTCACTGCTGTGTGTGTGTGTGCACTTTGGATGGGTTAAATGCAGAGAACGAATTCTGAGTATGGGTCACTGTACTTAGCCGTATGTCACTTTATCACTTTATTCACTTTTGCTGTATTGTTTGACTTTATAGTACACGACTGTTGAACAGGGACAAGTTCTCTTTCTCTCTCTCTCTTTGTCTCTCTCCCTCTCTTTCTCTTTCTCTCTCCCTCTCTCTCTCTCTCTCTTTCTCTCTCTCTCTCTCTCTCTCTCTCATCACTCCTACACATCACAAATGGAAAAAAGTTAGTAGACAGTGGTAGCGGGGAAGTTGTAGCTCAGTGCTTAAGTTGTTGTACGATCGATTGGAAGTTTGTGAGTTCAAATGCCAATTCCCAATTTGAATTCCAAATGAATGACTAAACTCAAATCCACAGTATCGTTTACATGTACAATATATGATGTCATTTCTAAATTCGGGATACATAGCCAATCCAATAACACAGTAACCAAGGCGTGACTCAACAAGTTGAGCTATGCGCTGTAAAACATTCCCATCAGGACGCTTACATGCTTTCATCTTCCTGCACAAGAACTGTCATGTCTGTCAACGTCATATGTTTACATCATGAACAAAAAATGTCAGATCTGATAAAGATTCTGGTATGAGCTTTCATAGCAATACTTTGAAGAATGTCGCATGAGCAATCAATACAAAAAAAGCTGTAGTTTAAAAAGACTATATAAAAAGTTTTTTGTATTTTGAATTATTCATGTTTTTTTCCTCATGTATTTTAGTTTTACTTTGTAGACATCTCCTATCTAAAGATCTCTCCAACCTGTTGTCCATCAGATTTAGAATGCTGACAACCTGATGGATGCCACGAAAGATCTGAGCCCACCAAGACCACTTACCCAAGTTCTCCATCACCCTACTCCTTCTACCTATAAATACAAGTAGATCCCTTACCCCTCTGAGTGACCCTTGTCTCTGGGAAGTATGCCTGGATGGAGGGCCCAGTGTCATCTGGTGCTGCTCAACCTGCTGTCCTGTGGCCTGGAGATATGTGTGGCAGCTGGCATCACCTATGTGCCACCACTGTTACTGGAGGCTGGCATAGAAGAGAAGTTCATGACCATGGTTTTAGGTAAGAGTTCTTCTTTTTTTTCTTAGTGTAATGCTTGATGGAATCCAGTAGAACTTTTCTAATCATGTACAATATTTTGACGATGTTTTAGCGTGACCTCCAGTTTTTGGGTTCCAGTTATGAATTAGCACAAGCAGTAAATCTGTGAGGCTCTCGGTTGCTTTAGCAGCACTTGCCAGCTCTAAAAGGACGATCCAGACTCATTTTAGATCCTGTCGAGGCCGGATTTGAACATGCCTGCCATTATCATCCTGAACAAAAACCTCCCAGATGCTGCTGTAGGCTGAACGGCTGGTCACTGAGCTGTAATGAGGGCTCTGTGGATGGACATCAGCTTCCTCTCTGTTGCACTTCATCTCAGTTCCAGTGATTTAAGCTCTGGAGACTCCACATCAGTGCATTTTAAGAACTGGTACATCCTTAAACCGTGTAATATAACGAACACATTTATTACTTCATATATTTGCTTTTTTATGCATTTACGTAGTTATTAATGTAACCAGCAAATTAACTGAGTAGATTTTGGAGTCGATTCAAACAAAGCTTCCGGAAATGGGAAATATCCAAAATAGTTTTTCTTTAGTAGCTTCCTTCTTATCAAGAGGAACTCGGCCGTTCTGCCTGTTCTTCGTACTTAGTGTCGAGTTCATAGGATCAGATTTGGATATTATTTTAATGAAATTTAATCCTGATATCCAGATTTGCAGATTTACCAACATTGCTTATTAGCAAGCAAAGAGACAGATATATTTTCCAGATGTGCTTTAAACAAAAATTTGGTTGGAGCACTACTTGATATTAAGCAGCTCCTCAGCCAAAGAGACCTTAGTCCCATCTTCTCATTTTCTACTAGCTCACAAGACCAAGGTCTAAGAATAGAAAGATGATATTTCACCTGAGGTGACAGGAAGTTAGCAAAAGCGCAGAGTCTTCCGTATCGTTGTGTCGACGAGTTAGAAATTGTAAATGCTAAAGGAAGTAGATTTTGTTATGAGAATATGATGGATCTGAGTCATTGTTTTTCAAGATCTGTTGTTCAGAAACAAGAGTATAAGATGCCTGATGCCTTCTTCTGTCCATGTGGAGAAGTTTAGCTTTCATTATAACTTGCACATGACCTTGAACCCACACGGGTCACTCGGAGAGGAGCGGAGAAGCGATGTATAGTGAGAAAGATGTACACTGTGCACTGCTTTTCCTCTTCAACAGCTGCAAAGCAAGAGAAAAAGAGCCTTTGTATGCAGTCCCATCCATCCTGGCAAGCACTGTGTATTTGCTAACTCACAAAGGCAAAAGAATGCAAAACTTTCCTGAATAAACAAAGTGTCTATAAACACTATATAAAGTTAACAAAATTACAAATGTTTCCTCATCAAGCTCCAAAGTACTCACTATTTTTGGCATCACTAAGCAGTTTGGAGGTGCTTTTTAAGTCGTCTTTGTGATTTCTTTTCTATCCTTATACACTTGTGTGTCGGTGCCTCACAGCTGGTGTCTTTCTGCTTAAAAATAATGGCTCCTGCCCCCCTCTGGGGTTTTGTGTAAGCATCTTACTAAAGCTGCTGAGCATTTGTGTGTCTGAAACACTGAAGTATTGTTTTATATTGTGTGTGTATTTGTGTGTGTGTTTGTGTGTGTGTGTGTTTATAATAGCGTTTTGGTTTTCATGAAAAAGCTCCAAACACTTTTGTGAGAAATACGTGAGCACCCCATTGACATTCGCTGATATTTAAATGCCAGCTGAACTGCGTGTAAGTGTTCAGTTTGAGAAGGTTGTGTTTTCAAACTCAACCTCAGATGACTTTTTGCTGACTTTGGCAGTCACTTAAAGCTGCAGTAAGCAATATTAGCGGTTCTAGCTAACGTCTGCCAAACTGGAGAAGCATAGGAATCTGTTCCCTTTCTTCAAACCGGTCCCTTTAAACCAGAGCACTTTCCTGCTTTGACAGGGATTTGTACAGATAAGAAAAAAGCAGCAATAAGTAACTAAGCATTGAAACTATGAAACTATGAAACTATGCTGTTAGATAAAAAAAAAAAAAAAAAACGAGCTACATTATGAGCATCTGTGAACTCATGTAACCTCAAGAGGCTGGTTAGTATTTTCTTTCTGATGGGTGACTGAACCATGATTTTGTCTGGCTTCCCATGGAAATGTGTGCAACAGGTAACTAAGTACAGTAGTACGGTAAGTGTGAAACAGTGACAAATTAGTTGGGAATTAATGGGGACTTTAAATGATCCTCATGATCTATTCGTCTACTACCACAACAATTTACCATCAATTAAAGAATGACATTCATATTTTATCCATTTATACTGTAGTTAAGTGCTGTGAAAAATCTCTGAAAAAAATTGCTTCCTGTTAACACTTTCTTTATAGCGACTATAAACAGTCATGGGGGGCACGGTGGCTTAGTGGTTAGCACGTTCGCCTCACACCTCCAGGGTTGGGGGTTCGATACCCGCATCCGCCTTGTGTGTGTGGAGTTTGCATGTTCTCCCCGTGCCTCGGGGTTTCCTCCGGGTACTCCGGTTTCCTCCCCCTGTCCAAAGACATGCATGGTAGGTTGATTGGCAGCTCTGGAAAATTGCCCGTAGTGTGTGAGTGCGTGAGTGAATGAGAGTGTGTGTGTGCCCTGCGATGGGGTGGCACTCCGTCCAGGGTGTATCCTGACTTGATGCCCAATGACGCCTCCCCGTGACCCGAGGTAGTTCGGATAAGTGGTAGAAAATGAATGAATGAATAAACAGTCATTCCATCAATATCACCATCATCATCATTATCATTTCCTTGTCTTGAAGTCAATAAGACAAACACTACTGCCAAAAATTACTTTGTCCTAAAGACTGGCTGGAAACCTTGAAGAAACAGCTTTACCACTGACTGTTCCGAGACTCCTTACATAAATGGAAAATGGAACATCTTCCAGAAAATATCAGCAAGTCAACAGTTATCTACGTTTTAATTCTGTTACTTTAAGAGTTTGCGATACAAATCCTGATAACGCATTAATTTAAATCTGAAATTCTGCTTTTATAGAAACTTAAACAACATCCGCTGACCAATCATTATCGATCACTGATCCGCACTTTGATATGTGAGAAGATTTCAAAACGTTGCACAGTGAATGAGACCCAAATTCTCATAACCTTTTAAACTCTCAGAACTATGTTGAAACAGAAGCCAGATACACACGGTCTTACAGCGCTCGATGACGGATATCCTTTGATAAATTTCTTTAAGGCCAGCACGTTCCCTCGGCTATCCGTTTCCACCGCTTCCATAGTGATACCCTGCTGCAGGAATAGCATGCTTTGTCAAGTCCTGCTTTAACACCTTCAAATCAGACGTGCATTATTGCTTTGTTTGCGGTGTGTTATTTCAAACCTTTTATATCCCTGAACACTATAAAACTTTCTGGTTCTGTTCCAGGATTTTTTTCCTTTTATTGTTCTTTATGTTGGGCCAAAATGGCTTTCATAAGATAATATCAAGCTCAAGCAACTGCCCACACATCTCAGTGACCCAAGTTTCAATTATCAAAGCCACAGCAGAAACAAATGACCTTTTAGGTTTTAAAATAATAATGACTTTATTGCCATGGGTACCCTTGCCTCATCACTGAGCAGGAAGTCTTCTGGATCATACAGTATTTCCACAGTGAACTTAATATCTTCCTGAACATCTCCTCAACTCATCATCTGCTGCTACTGCAGCTAGAAATAGCCCCTGAGAATTTGGCTGTGAATTCTGGCTTAGTCATCTGTCCTTAATTAGAAAGGAGGTACTGTAGAGAGCAGAGGTTTTGGGGAAACTACTGATGCTTATAGAGGTTTCAGCTGCGAAATGCTGAGTCAGTATTTAACTTCGTCATTAAGAAGCACATTGTGTACCTGTTTAAAATTCCCCATTTTAGGTACAGTTTGTCCCTAAAATTTACCATTTTAGATACAGTTTGTCCCACAGCTTGTGTCTTTCCTTTGTCCTTGCCAGAATCTATTTTTACTGTACCTTATTTACCTTCAGAAACTTTTAAATACACTATAAAATGAATACAATTATAAGTCACGGTTAATTTCTCTGCAGGTATTGGTCCAGTTCTGGGACTCATCTTCATCCCTCTAATCGGTTCAGCCAGTGACCGCTGTAGCAGTAGCTATGGACGCAGACGTCCCTTCATCTGGCTGCTTTCGCTGGGTGTGCTCGTGGCCATGCTTATCATCCCTCACGCTGATGTCCTGGCTGCCCACCTCAGCTGGGGTGGCAGTCCCGATCCTAACCAGCCACTCCAGGTGGGTCTGCTAATCTTGGGCGTAGTGCTGCTGGACTTCTGTGGCCAGGTGTGCTTCACGCCACTGGAGGCACTACTCTCAGACCTGTACGGTGGACGTGAGGAGTGTGCCCGTGCCTTTGCTACGTTCTCCTTTATGACGAGTCTGGGCTCGTGCATAGGGTATCTCCTGTCTTTGCTCGACTGGAGCTCTGGTCCACTTGCCCAATACCTGGGTGGCCAAGCTAAGGGACTCTTCACTTTCCTTATTCTCATTTTCGTCTTCTGTGTGCTGGTCACCATGAAGGCATCAGAGGAGAAAGAGGATTCCGAGACCTGGGCTGGATGCCTCTCTATGTGCTATATGCCCCGGAGACGCTTTAAGATCTGCCTTCCAAGGGCAGGTTCTTTAATATGTGTACTCAGGACCTGCTGGTCAGTTACACCTGCAATCTTCAGAAGCTACTGCCATGTGCCATATGTCATGAGGCGCCTTTGCGCTGCCCAGCTAAGCAGCTGGATGGCCATTGTGAGCTTCATGCTTTTCTACACAGATTTTGTCGGAGAGGGACTTTACCAAGGAGTGCCAAGTGCTGCACCGGGCACAGTGCCTAGGCAGCAATATGATGAAGGTGAGACAGTGTTTCTTTTTTATCAGTTTGTATGTAGTTTGTATGTAATAGTTTAATGAACTAAAATGAACAATTTTTTTAAAAAATAACCCACCAAAGAGAGTCGATAAATAACCTGCTGTAGGAAAGATTGTGGTGAAGAATAAGGCACTGTATCACACATACTGTATGTAACTGTTAACTTGTATTATGAGAAAAAAAGTCTGTTCTTGCTAACCACTGAACTGGGAGGTAAAGATAAAGGATGAATGGGGTGGAAAAGATAAAAAGCTTATTTGTATGCCAGGGCTACTAAACAGAAATGTCCTGGCTCTTCTGATGAAAATTCACAGCCCTCTGTCTCACTCGGCCGTCTGTTTTCTGTCAGAAGTGGCCTGCTTTGTGTTTTTCACCCCCTCAAGTAATCATTTTTTCCCCCTGGTAATGAGTTTGTTTTGCTGGTGTTGATGCTGTGTTGCTTCCTTTCTCATGGCCAGCATGTCTGGCTGTTCTGTGTGAACTTGAGTTAACCTTCACCCACGATCAGTGACTGTGCCGTGAGTCACCCAGACATACACATGGACGCACGGTCACGCTTTGCTGCCCTGCTTCAAGGAATCAGCAGTTCACACACCTTGAGCTTAAGCTTTCCTGGGTTACATAAGACCATCGTTCTTCAGCACAACATACTAACAGACGTGGTACACACCCAAGAACAAACATTGAGTCTCCTGAGTCTCCATCAATAGTAACAGCAAACTATAGCCAATTTACTTGTTTATTTCTGAGCACTGCTCCTAGACTGGCCTTTGGGTAGACGATCACAAAACAGCACAGCTTCAGACATGTTTGGCCTGCTGGACTGTGTTTAAGCTCTGAATTTGTGGTGTGTGAGGACAGTTTACAATTTGTAATTTACAATCCAGTGCCTTTTCAAACATGTGCTATTGAAGATTTAAGGTTGGCTTTGTCTCTAATGTTTTGGCAAAGCTATCTGAACTCTCACCATCTTTAAAAAGACAGCCAGACACACATTTAGACTCTGGAGACAAGTTAAGCCTGGATATACATACAATGACATTTGTTTATGGTGCCGGTTGTTTTGCATATTTTGACTAAAAAATGATTTAATTCTATAATAGTTTGTTTATGGCCCGGCTCAGTTTTCAGCTGTAGATTTCCCCTAAATGTTTTTTTTGGGGATTTTTTTGCAATGAGAAACCAAACCAAATATAAAACCAACCGATTACCAATCACTAAGTATCATTTAAAAATCAATGTTAGCATGTTTCTCTGATTCAGACTCAGCAACTGAACAAATGTTTATGAAAGCAATATACCGTCGCTGTCGGGCGGAAACCTCGTATGTCCAAATTTGGTCAATTTCATATTTTTTCACATATCGATGCTATTGGTCAGTCCCCACGTGGGTCTGTTATTTTTACAAGTTATTAACCAATCTAAAGTCTTGAAAATAGCTTGAGCGCAAATCTCATAACTCCATTGGACACTTCAACTGTCTACCTCTTCCTCACTCCGTGGGAGAGCTTCACGGCATATTTCTCCTCAAGAAGAGTCGCAACGAATCAACACGTCTTCTGAGGTAAATGTCTTCAAAACACTGGGCTCAAAGAAAAAAAAATCTTGACCCCCGCTAGTTCTGGTGCTCGTCTGAGGACAGGAATTTAGCGCAAGAGAATCCACTGCAACGTGGACTAAACCCTGTGCACTGCAGATAAGGTACAGCGTTTTTTTAATTTCCTGAAAAATAACGGTTTTGGAGATACGAGGATTCCGCCTGACAGCGACGATACACTAAATTATATGCCTATTGATAATTTACCCAATAAAACAATTTCTTGTTTAGATGTTAATTCTAATCTGTGAATTGTTTGTGCTGTAACTCCACCCATTTAGGATACTTTTACATGTCAAACAACAGGATTATAAGTGTTCATATTAATGATCTTCCAGTATAAAGATTTAGTGTCTGTTTCTCCAGGCATCCGTATGGGCAGTCTGGGGCTGTTCCTGCAGTGTGCTACCTCAACTTTTTTCTCACTAATCATGAACCGGCTGGTGTGTACGTTCGGCTCCAGGAAGGTCTTCCTGTTCAGCATGGTATCATTTACCCTCTCGGCAGTCGTCATCTGCATGTCCAAGAGTGTGATGTTGGTCACAGGGATGTCAGCCCTTACCGGCTTTGCCTTCGCCACCTTACAGACTCTACCATACACACTCACCTGCCACTATCACCAAGATAAGGAGGTAGGCTTTAACACTGGATCATTTGGTTTAAATCTCCTACCCTCTGCTAAAAGGAATAAGTCACTTTAGTCTATTCATAAATGTTCACATTGCTATGAGGTTTTACCAAGTGTGATGAGGAAATACAGAGATTTCTGGGTGATCCTCCAGACCAAGTGCTGTCGATCAACAGAGCAGGATGTGGCAGTGGTGGATCAAGTGGTAAAGGCTCTGGTTTGTTGATCGTAAGAACAGGGTTCAAGCCCCAGCACTACTAAGCTGCCAACCCCAAACTGCCTACAATAGCAGAAAGTCATGTGATGTGACAATAGTGTCAACAAAGAATAAGAATCAGCCAATTGATGTACGTAAGGAGCACAAATCTATCGTCCCATCCAGTTTAGCACAAATAAAACAAGCATGTGAGGGCACTCCTCCTGATGATGGTGGCAAATGTCTTAGCTTCCATGAGCATCATTGGTCTTTTTTTTGGCTATAGATTATCTAGACTTGCAGCTTATTACACTCAAGCTTTCGGGAACATGGTGGCTTGATTTCATTGATTTCATTTAAGCATCTTTCTGAACTCTAGTTAACAGCTGTTTCCTTCGTGTAAGTTCCTGGTATGGAATCGGGACTGGATTTAAAATGGATTAAAATGTTTAGTCCACAACTGGTATACCACGTATGTGTTTTATTCGTTTTAAAATCCCATTGCTAAGATACGCAGTATAGTAAAAAGCTTCCATTAAATATCATCGAACGGTTCTTTAGTTTGTTCCTCTGGGACACTTCATACTTAACTGCTACCTGCTCAAAGTCTTTTCTCTCAGAGATAACTCAAACAAGCATTTCTTGAGGTTATTTCTTTAAGATTGTACTCATATATTTAGCTTGATACTAGAATGCATATTATTATAAAAATAATCCTTTCTGGTTCCTCTGATTTCCAACAGGTATATATGCCAACCAACAAAACCAAAAAAACACACACAAACAGGATGAACATCCCCAACGAAACCATGCGCCTCACTCTGACCGAAGACGCGAGTGATCTGAATCATAACGGACACACCCACTACGACCAAGACGATGTGGAATTTTACGCTCCTCAGCAGGGTCAGAATGGTACGCACCTCGATCACAGATCAGATGATTATGACAAACGTGGCGTGGGCTTGGATTTTGCCATTCTTGATAGCACCTTCTTGCTCTCTCAGGTCTTCCCTTCTCTGTTCATGGGCATGATTGTCCAGTTCACACAATCCGTCACTGCCTACATTGCTTCTTCTGCTATTTTCGGTGCAATCAGTGTATATTTTGCTACACGTGTCATCTTTGAACAGAAGGATCTTGAACACTTGTAGAAAACCCTACATTTGTGAGACCAGGGTGCCTTTTAAGGCTTCTCTCCAGAAAGGTAAACAGCTTCTTGTGACACAGATTTAGACTTCAAGCTACTAGAACGCCAAAAACCCAGACTTAAAAAAGAAAAACTGCAATAAATCTGTAGTCATTCAGCATGATGACCTGCTGTTCTTTCTCATGTCTGCTCACACAATAACATCCTGCCTGTCTCAACATCCTTCCTGTCAGTCATTCTCACCACTTGCTAGCCCAGTCCAGGAAACCAAGTGTTCTAAGTTAATTCGTTAATATTTAAAGTTAATTAATGTTAATATTTCTTTTAAATTTTTTTTCTTTGCACTAACGACATGTCTTATCATCACAGTCATCGTTGTGATGAAAAGCCTCTATGGCTTTACATCACTGTGAGGATGACTTCACACTCACCGCTCTTTTTGTTTTTTTGTTCACTTCTGTCTCACACCCAAAAAAAAAAAAAAAACACAACTCGGACCAACGATTGCATCAGAGAGATGCGATGTGTGATGCAATGCCTTTATGTAATGTAAAGATTTTGAAAAATAACTATTTTGCTGTATATATTTTTGTACATTAATAATATATAGATACACAAATGTATTTATATCCCTATGGGAATTTTTGGATGCAACATGCTTGCCGAGGTCATCTGTATTTATGTTCTGTTGCTGGCGTCACAGGAACATTATGTAGTTCATGGAAGAGTGTTTAGTAACCAGCACTAACGGTCAAAATAAGGCAGAAGCTAAAAAAAAAAAAAAAAGACAATCTAGATTATTTTTGTACAGGGATTATACTACCTACATGATACTGTAGAAACATTTTGTGCCACAAATCTTCATTTTTATCATCATCCTTATCATCATCATCATGAATATGATTCTACAGCAGGGAATTCCGAATTGGAATTAGGTTGGGACATGAATTTATAAAAAAAGACAGCGTGTGGATGAAAGTGTATGACTTCAAGTGAGTGAGTGTGTGTGTGTGTGTGTCCGTGAGAGTTTGTCCACAAGAGAGTGTGTGAGTGTGTGTGCATGAGGGATTGTATGAAAGGATTTGTATGGAATGTACTGTATGCATGAGAGCATGTGTGAGTTTATGAGAAATTGTGAGTATATGCGTGTGTGTGTGTGTTTGTGTGTGTGTCCAAGAGAAGGTGTGTGTGTGTGTGTGTGTGTGTGTGTGCTGTGTCAAGAGTGTATGTGTAAGAGTCTCTCAGGACAGACCTGTGTGCATTCTGTCTACTGGTATATTGTATCTAGTAAAACGTTTGTTGAGTGTATTTACATTAAACAGCCATAAATTATTTAAAATAAATGATTATTGAGTTAGATTTTAATTTATTACGTCTGCTGTTAGCAATTATATGTCAAATTAATTCAATAATTAAATACACTCATGGATTCAAAATATGACTCATTTTGCAGCCTGTTACGGTTTGGTTGGTAATGTGACATTACATTGTTGTTGTTGATGTTTTTTTTTTTTTTTTTATATTATCTAATACACTGCCAGTCAAAAGTTTGTGCACCCCTTCTTACTCGTTGCCACTTTCATACAGTAACAATGAAAAGATTAGGACTGGTCAAATAAACACAAAATTTCATACGGCCCTAAAAAAAAGTGATTGTAAAAAAGTGATTGTGATGGAGCTTTAAAAACACTCGGTGTCTTCTAAAGCAGATTTAGGAGAAGCTTCACCCAGGAGATTCCTGAATACTCAGAGATCTTCACTGCTTCTACATGAAAACTTTTTGTTTGGGTAAAAAAGGATTCAATTTAGCCGAGCGTCTAGACGTTTGACTGGTAGAGTACTGTACATCGTATGCTTCTACACTTACTGTCATTGAACGAAATCCCTTTAAGAACATTGATCCTTTCTATTGATTTTGATGAACTTAATATTGTATAAATTGCCTTTGAGAAACATTTAAAGAACATCCTGTCCTTTCGGCTAGAATGACTCGACTTAAAGTGCCTAAACTTATGTATTAGGTGTATGGAAAATGAGCCTGTTGTTGCTTTTGTGTCTTTGCTGTGTGAGTCAGGAATGTCTGGAAGACAAGTTTGCTTTACATCGAAGTAAAAAATAGATTCTGTTTATTTCTATGAATATGCCTTCATCCTGACTCAGAGCTGTGTGTACAGTGGACTTAAAGTCTGAAGCTCACGGTATAAATTGGGTTATGCCTTTCCCCAAACCACAAATCAGTGTTTACTTTTCAAAATGTTACTGGATTTGTGCTTCACGGAGTTTCTCGGCAATGTGCAGCTTTATTAACTCAATCCCAGTTCCTGATATGTGTCTAGTCAGGTGGGAATTTTATAACCACTATATTTGCCCAACAGACGTCTTTGGAGTTCGCATCACATTTTAATAGTTGAAGTGCATTATATTAAAATATATTGTAACAAATCTCACCTCAGATGTCTGTTTATTTTTGATGGCTATTCGTAGATATTTAGTTAATCTTTCGCTGAGAGAAATAGGTAAGGAAGCACCAGAGGGTGTAATGATACGGAAGAATAAACAACAGGCTGGATCGATGCAGCGGAGTCAGTGTTACAACCACAAAGAGCATGGCGCAATTTTCCCAAGCTAACCTTTTTTTTTTTTTTTTTTTTACATTTATTAACAAATACTATGTCATACATCATCATTTATAGATATACTTAATCTTGCAGAACAATCCAGAACAATTTGGTTCCTGTTACCTCTTACGTTATAGCAGTTACAAATAGTAAATCCCTCAACATGCTTGCTTTTTCTTCCTCACTCACTCACTCATTTTGTACCGCTTATCCGAACTACCTCGGGTCATGGGGAGCCTGTGCCTATCTCAGGCGTCATCGGGCATCAAGGCAGGATACACCCTGGACGGAGTGCCAACCCATCGCAGGGCACACACACACACACACACTCTTATTCACACACTACGGACAATTTTCCAGAGATGCCAATCAACCTACCATGCATGTCTTTGGACCGGGGGAGGAAACCGGAGTACCCGGAGGAAACCCCCGAGGCACGGGGAGAACATGCAAACTCCACACACACAAGGCGGAGGCGGGAATCGAACCCCCAACCCTGGAGGTGTGAGACGAACGTGCTAACCACTAAGCCACCGTGCCCCCCACTTTTTCTTCCTATGTCAGAAAACTTAAATCTTTACCTCTGACTGTAACAAAGCCCAGACACTGGTGACTCCTTCCATCCATAAACAACAGGTCCCTTCTGACATTATGGTGCTTTTTAACCTATGAAAAATTTTTTCCCTATTGATTTTTGCCCAATGTTTTTTAGACTGAAACATTTTAGACCTACATTGTAAAATAAAACGTTTGCTGTAACACAATTAAGGATTTTAGTAAATAATGAGCTGGTGGTCTGAGGAGCAGATCTGGGAAACACTGGTGTATTAAACTAAGTACATCTAAAACTCTATTTAAATTGATTTCTATCGATTCTAGTGACATGAAACAGCGCCACCTGCTGCTTAGTGTTGCATTTTATTCTCCCAGCCAGAGGAAAAAACGTCACTATAATGATCAAATTAAGCCCTTTACTATCACTCTTTGTCTAAACTGTTCCATTACACACTTAAAAAAAGAAATAAATCCTGGGTTGTTCCTCTGGGGGACGTTTTAAAAGAGCCCTACTTTACAACTGTGTTTCCTTGTCCCAGAAAATTCCAGTCTACAAACACGATACCTTTCTTTTTTCCTTTAAGCAAACTAAGCCTAGCTTTTCAGTTACAGTGATTAAATGTTGTATAGAGTGATACCAATAGGAACAGTAAGTATTTACGTGAAAAGGGAAAGGAAATATAGGCCACCAACTCTTTCTGGAAGTTTAAAGGATTTTAAGAAAGAAAGTACTAATAAACAATTAGGTTTATAGCAAGAAATACAAGAAATATTTGAGCTTAATCACGTCCGTATCTTTTGATAGCTTAATTTTAAGGTGTTTTGGTAGTTACAAGGTCTTTATTTGGAATAAATGAAACATAAATTTACTACAAATTTAAGACCAAGAATTGATCTAATGACTTGTTAATGAGCATCAGTGTGAGTGAGATCAACAAGCATCCTTCTTCATCTGACAAAATGGCAGACCAGTGAAAAATAATTGATATTATTTGTGTAAATTGTTTAGTAATTAATTGTGTAAATATTGTGTAGTAATATACATGAATTGTGTAAATATTGTGTAGCAATATACTATTTTTAGAACTCTATAAATGACTCCAGGTTAGCTTTGTTTTCTGATTGGTCAAAGCGAGACCAGGTGACACTTTACAAGTTTTCTAGCTATCTTTGAAGAAGACTTTGACATTACTGTTTTATGAATGTCTTTATGCTAATACACTTTTTAAGGATAGATAAACAATCAAAATTTTACATTGTTACTCCAGTAATATATAACTGCAGCCCTAGGGTTAAACAGTGCAAGTTTAGCTTGCTGTTGATGCCATGTGTAATTTGTTTCATTTTTGTTGTACAGACATTTTCTTAGTCATTTCTTACCATATCTGAGTGAAAGGTTCATATTTCTGACAGTGTTGTATAAGTTCCTCTATCACCGTCACATTACATGCCCATATAAAGTGCCTAATGACTAGCAACCTCTTTATCCAGTTCATACTCACAATCCAGATCCTGCAGTTCACTAGTAAAAGTGCTTTCACAGCTTTAACTACTTGAAGGTCAAACAGTGAAATCAGAGGTTCCATTCGAGCACGCCAGGACAAGTTAATGATATTCAAAACAAAGAAAAAGTTTTCCAGCTAAGCTTAATTAGACTTCGTATATGACAGTATAAGATGAAACAAGGGTTACGTTTTTCTTCACTTTCTGTACATCAACAAGAGGGAAGTATTTGCAGTTAGGAACTAAAATTGTGAGTAGAGAATTGAGGAGATATGGGATTATACATGCCATAGGACTTCTCTGAGGAGTCCTTCAAAATGACTGGATTTATCGCTTTACATTGTCATAAGAAATGTTGCAGAAATGGCAACCCAGTGTCGTACGACTACATGAAAAATGATCACCTGTCACTTTGTGTCTTGCTAGTGGCAGTACATAGTGACGGAAAACAGCTGATTACACTGTAATTATGTGATTAAGAAACACTCACTCACTCGCTCATTTTCTACCGCTTATCCGAACTATTCTCGGGTCACGGGGACCCTGTGCCTATCTCAGGCTTCATTGGGCATCAAGGCAGGATACACCCTGGATGGAGTGCCGACCCATCGCAGGGCACACACACAGACTCTCATACACTACGGACAATTTTCCAGGGATGCCAATCAACCTACCATGCATGTCTTTGGACCGGGGGAGGAAACCGGAGTACCCGGAGGAAACCCCCGAGGCACGGGGAGAACATGCAAACTCCACACACACAAGGCAGAGGCGGGAATCGAACCCCCAACCCTGGAGGTGTGAGGCGAACGTGCTAACCACTAAGCCACCGTGCCCCCTGATTAAGAAACATCCAGACCTAATAAACACTGACAAAATAAGTTGACTTTTGAAGTCATTTCACAAAAATCTTCTCATAATCATGGTGACCACAGGACATCTAATGACACATTCTATGTTCTAAATGAATGTTTCTACCTCTCCAGCAATTGATAACTGACTAAGTGGACACTACAGGCACTTTCTAGGTTTAAACATACACACCAGGTGCCATCCAAGATATTTCTGAGGGTATCACAGCAGCGATGGTACAGTCATGGTACAGTTTAGTTTTTCAGAGAGTGTAGTAGCCTATACGCTCAGTAAGGTGTGTCTTCATGTGAATACAGCCCACCTGTAGACCCCTTTAGCCTATCTCTTTTAAACCTGAGTGTTTAATATAGCTGTGTGCCGTTTAGGACGTAGCCCGTTGGTCTACTCTCCCCCCACACCGGCGTTTTCCGTCGACAGAGGCACGACGGAGAAGCAAAACATGGTCATCATCATCATCATCACCGGCAGCAGCAACAGCAGCAGCACGAGCAGCTTGATCTCCGCCGCACCCGAAGCCCCCGACCCGCCTTCCAAAAATAAGCCCCTGCCGCCATGCGCGCGACGGAAGCGAAACGAGGCGAGCGGTATTTTTAGGGCCGTTCGCGTTGACCACGTGCGCCAACGGTAAACCGGACGGCCGTTGCCGTTGCGCAGAAGCAGCGCCTCGACGGCATGCCCCGGCGCGAGAGCAGCGCGCGCCACACGAGCACGGCGACGGCGCGGACGGCGATCGTTCTGCTGGGCTTTCTGCTCGGGGTCGCGTCCTCGCGCAGGACCCACGCCACGACGCTCGAGGCAAGGTGGGAAAGGCTGTTCGCGCGCTCCGTGCTCGGGATCTCGGGGGACAACGACTATTTGATGGGTGTCAAGAGAGTGCGGAGGCTGTACTGCAACGTGGGCATCGGGTTTCACCTGCAGGTGCTGCCAGACGGAAGGATAAACGGTGTACATGACGAGAACCAGTACAGTGAGTTGCATCCCGAAATGCCTCCTAATGCAAACCGAGCGCATACAAACAGAAGCGGGGTGCAATAAATAAATGAATAAAATAAAGTAAAATTTCGAAAATGCATCTGCGTCCCATTTTTGTAGCAGGATTTGCATTCAGAAACCTATTGCAACCCAAAATGTAAGATAAATAATAACTATTATAATAATGAATGCATGTGAATCCCACATATTTAGAGAAATAAAGAGAAATGCAAACGCTACCGGGGACGCAAATCATTGTCAAGATGAATCTACATCCCTACATTTCTGCATGATCCTGATTTGCGTGCACGTACCATAAATATGTCCAAAGGCAATAGATAATCTATTTTAAAAAAAAAAAAGCCATAATGTCAATCGTCGCTGAATGTTTCCAAAGCTTCCAGCGTGACACGGATGCTGGGACGAAATTAGACGCTAACTAATTTTACACTGCGTCCATTTGCGGCTCAGAAAAACGACTCAACCAGTCGTGCACATCCACATCTGCAGTGTTGACAGCTTTTTTTTTTTCCTCTCTCCGTATAACACAATGAGTTGAATAATAATAATAATAAGCAGCATGAAGAATGCAGAACAATAGTCTTTTGCATACGAGCAGTTTGTAGTAGGAAGCATGCAATATATGCTGAATAAATCATTTTAGCCGCTCAGGCTCTGTGCGTGTCATCATGCGTAACTGTCCATGTTGTGGTTAATTAGGTCTAATAGAGATCTCAGCGGTGGAGAGAGGAGTGGTGAGTCTGTATGGGCTGAAAAGTGAGCTGTTTGTCGCAATGAACCACCGGGGAAGGTTATACGCAACGGTAGGTATGCACATTATTCCTTGCCCATAATTCAATGGCTTCTCTTGAACAAATGGTTTTCCAATATCCTGCATTTCAGCACTACAGTGTATCTGCATGGGCTTGTGGTCAGGCTTTAATGATTATTACTATCAAGAGGCTTGATAACATTAGTTATGTCACTCATCTTTTATGGTTATGACATAATTAGATCAGCTGCGGCGTATTATTGTGATGTATTGCGGTATATGTACTCAAATATTGAGTATATGTTTGCATTAATTCATATATGTTATATATATTTGAATTAATACAAAAAAACTGTACAAAACCTGTTATTAAACTGTACATTTCCTTGTTACTGGGGTCATGCATCTTATTTTGCTTTTGTATTATTTAGGTACTAAAGTGAGTGCAGCATTACATGCTGCTTTAATTAGCTGTTTTCAGATAAAATATATACACACTAAGGTAGACTTTAAGATACAACCTCAGTGACAACAAAAGGTACAGTGAAGCATACCTTTTTTGAGAGAGAATAAAAGGAATTATAAAAAGTAATCAGGTTGGTTTTTAACCCCAAAAGCTGACATTTAAGACTCATTCTAGGACAGGATTTCTCAAATGACTCATGGTCAAAAATTACACAGACCACCTGAATACAGACGAGCACAATCGTTCAATGATTCAAAATTTAGACGGAATATTTTAATGTGTTCAATAATAGTTTTATCTTTTTCTGAGATGTAAATCTCAGGCTTGTATGGGATATCATTTTGATTCATAAGGCATGGATCTGGTATTTTGATATCACTGAATCTGCAACAATACAATATTTTTGGCAACGGTTTAATATTTTACGACACATCTGCTGTTCAATTTTTATTTAGTAGCCTCTGTAAGATACAACCAACATTAATTTGTGAATGTCAGAGTTAGAGTCAGAGTCTAAGTCAGGGCAAATTACTTTGCTAGCCTATTTACTTATACACTTCAAAGCTTGAATTGTTTTTTGTTTTTATAATTGATTTATTATCAATTATATTAGAGAATAATCGATTTGTGATCGCTCTGTCGATTGTTCCATTTTAAATCAACAAATCAAATTTAAACCTGTACCATGTACTGGACCCATAGAGCTTTTAATACCTTCATTTGTCACTCAGAACCAACCTGTATTTAAATAAAAAAGTTATTAATGTTTGTTTTAAGGTCACTCAATTCAAATGACCAGCCAATAATAATAAATATAACCTTGATAATGGTGGCTTAATCATAGGTCATCTTTTTTAGTGGAAGCCATGGTTTTAGGCTATACATTCTGCATGAAGTCTTTAGTTATATTAAATTGGGATTTCGATCCACTAACCATCTACTTCCTAACTTTATTTCAGAGAGTCTTCCGGGATGAGTGCAAGTTCAAAGAGACATTGCTTCCCAACAACTACAACGCCTATGAGTCTTCCATTTATAAGGGCTTCTACCTTGCCCTGAGCAAACATGGCCGCCTGAAGAGAGGCTCCAAGGCCACGCCGGCTATGACTGTCACGCACTTCCTCCCTCGATTATGAGCGAGACTGGCAATAACTCACTCTTTTTGCACATGTTGGACATTCTCGCAGGTAACTTATATATACGTACAAGGCACGGAAAATGAACTGCAATCAAAAGATATAAAACACGTAATTATAGTATTTATTCTCGTTAATGAAATATATGTATATATGGGTAGCTGTGTGTCTGATCTTTGTGTACATGCCATTCTTTGCTGCTTATCATTTCTATTAAGATTATACGAGGGACAAGGAGCTTTTTTTTTGCCCCCTCTCACTTTTTATGGGTGCTTGCCATAACTGGTGTGTAAACCTTACCCTGTCATTGGTATGACTAACATCTCCAGCTTTCAGAAGTGAAACAGATACGTTTTATTACCTCAAAGAGCTACGTCCGGCTTGGAAAGGTGTGAGCGTGTCACACATGGGATAGAGAAATGTTTTAACTGTTTGATGTTGATTTTATTCTGTTCCACCATTTTGCAAGAAAGAAAACGGCCTACGAGATCGCTGGCTTTCTTGCATGGTGGTGCCTTTTGCGTCCTAAACTGTGGCATTGTTTTCAAATTTTGCATGTTTGCATCCTGCTGTAACAGAGTCGAGCCACTCTGGGGGCTTCAGCCCAATTCCTAGAGGGCTGTGAGTAGCTTTATTTCATTCTGTTTCCTTACTTAGATCAGCTAGATATCAGAGAATCTGGGACTTGCCAGAAATAAGAGCAGCTTGCATGCATTTGTATTGGAGACTCAAGCTGAGGAAGATCCTTTAATCCTTCTTGTCACTGGAGGCTTTTTTATTTGAACTTGAACCGTAGCATGGCCAGACAACCTCAGAACAACTCATCATCTGTTTATGAAATATAGAGTAAAAAGAAAAATGGGTCGATCTTAGGATTTGGAATTTATTTTTTAGTTTGTTTGGATACTTTGCTCATTTAACAAGTATGTGAAAAGCGAATACATTTACAGTATAAGGTAGACACCATTATCCAGAGCGAATATCTCAGGCTACAAAATTTGAGCAGTTTTGCCATTGATTCTTTTATTATTTTGGCTCCTTGTTGTCAATTTTGAATGTGTATCACTTTAAGACAGCAGGCCGGAGCTCAAGGGTGGACAAATCATACATCGTTAGGCTAGCCTACGGGCAACTCTAAGCTAGGCTACAAAGTATCACGCAATGTCATTTAATTTGAGAGTATGAAGAGATAATTATGTGAATGAATACAGACTTTGGAACTAAGCGAGAATTCGAATGATTCTAGGTAACTCTGTATCTTATGACCAACCATATTGCTTGCACAGTTCAGCTATTACTTGTAGTGTTCTGTCATTGTCTGGCAAAATGTCAGGCATCCTTGTTTTTGTGAAACAAGTGCACATTAGTTTACTAATACTAGAGGTATCTAACAGTTTTTTAATCTGCACCCTTGAATATCTGTCTAGCCTTTGTACGTCCCAGAAGCACAGCTGCAGGACAGTTAAAGCAGACAATTGCTTTGGGACCTCCTGTTTTCATTGAGTCTCCATGAAGGCTGACATTCTGCAGCAAAACCTCAGCTGGCTAAATTGAAACCCTTACTTTTATTTTATTGTGCTTATCAGAATGAGGAAAGCTTGGAAGCCAGTAAACAAACAACAAACAAGAAGCAAATAAGAGGAAGCAAGAATTATTAAGCTAGCAAGAATTATTAAGCTTGAAAGCTGTAGGCTACAATAATGTAATGTCAGGGCAAACATTAGACAGCTAGCTAAGAGATGGTGCTCGGTTTGGAAAATACAATTTTATTTATTTGACTAGCTTTTTGGTTGAATTTTTTATGTTGCTCAAATCAGTTTGGTTGCTTTGATTATTTAAAGAATATCCAGAATATAAAACCCAAGATTTTACCAAAGATGACTGTTGCAGCCGGCGTACTGTACATTATTGCCTAGCTATATGATCTAGCACTATATTTAGCATGCATAATACAACATTAACACTTCCACACAGATGTTATCTAGTTCTCTCATTGGTTTGATTATTAATAAAGGCATCTGGGGTAACAATGTGGCAATAAAGAAGAAAGAATTCCAAGAGAGCCACGTTAATTTTCCCACCTGGGGCCCTGACTGTCTGTATAATGCAGCAGGTATTAGGATTCAGAAAAGAATCACACATCCCCAACACTGAGGTTTTTCTCATAGTTTTCTCTTAGAGAACGTTAAAAGGGAGTAGATATTTAACTGGAAAAACCTGCATAAATGATTATTAAAGTGCTTATAACTATTAGCTATTAATAGTCGATGACACTGTAAATGTTTATAATGTTTTTAAGAGTTGTTCATCAGTATTACATGTGCTATAGAATATATAGAATATAGAGGCTGCTTGTCTGGCTGCCAACTGGGAATGAAACACTGATATTGTGGATCTGTTGTCTGCTAGTGATTTGTCCACCCCTGAGGCAGGTTTTCTTCCAAAACTATTTTTTGAGTTGCCAGCGAAATGCCAAGCTTAACCGAAATCTATTCTGAAACTGTAAAACTAGTCGGGATGTCACTTTAAGATTTTATTTCCTATCTGCTTATCTGTTTCAACACTAGGCACTTACACAAAGAGCGAAGAAGAGTGCTGACACAGCTTAAGAAATTTGGTCAGCACAATTCATGCTTCACTGAATCCAATCATTCTAATGGCTTCCGAGTTGAAGTTCGTTGAGGGTATTAGAGTAGTTAAACTTGGAATATATTTTTAGAACCCCCTCCCCCCAAGCGGTCTCATACACACACACACACACACACGTTACGCAATCCGATTTAAAATAGTAGCCCTCCACCTCCTCTGAAATACGCTGCATAAATAAAACTAAGGCAAAAGTTCGGTGGGAAAAGACAAACATCTATGGTACCGGTTTAAATTCTATGATTGTGACTCATTAATGTAGCATGTAAGATAAGTCTGCACAAGCCAGAAAGGGCTTTCTGATCTGCGTGGCATCTGCAGTGTGTTTGAGATTGTTGGGTTCTTCTACTGAGAACAGATCGTCTTACATGGCATAAGGAACCAGATGGCTTTGTCTCATTTTGCCCTCTCTGGCACTGGGGTGCAGGAATGGTGTAGCTTTAGGGGTGGGCGATGTAGCAAAAATATCATATCATAACATTTAAAGTATATTTTGAGATGGAGTGGCAGTATATCATGATGGTGATAGTGGCAGCAAAACTACAACAACAACAACAACAACAACAACAACAACAATGTGGCAGATACCATAGGAGAAAAAGAAGAAAATTTAAACTTAGGTTTTAGTCATGTTATAAAAATACAATTATATATATATATATATATATATATATATATATATATATATATATATATATGCTTCTTTTTTTTATCTTTGTACCCGAGTATAGGCATGCAATATGATAAATATTGATTAAAAATAAATCACAGCTACTGCATTTTCATCGATGTGGTTCATTTTAAGCTGAAGAACAAAGGACAAAGGGGACAAAGATGTTTCATTAAAGGAGCACTGTGTAATGTTTAGAGCCCTCTGGTGACACTGAGGTGAATTATAAACGTAGTTAAAAAAAGGTCATGTTTAAACGTTACCCTTATTTAACCCCTCCGTTAAAATTATACATGCCTCGGGATGTCCAGCAGGGGGCAGGGTTAACTTCTAAAATATAAACAAATGCATGGTAATTTGTGGATCACGTGTATTTCTAAGACATCTTAGGAATTAGGATTATAATAGATTTTTAAACACATTTATACATTACAGACTGCACCTTTAAGAGGCGTGAAAAGCATCTAGCATGGATGACATGAAGAAAAGTATTACATCGACCAAAAAAAACATAAACATTAAAAAGGCAACAAAAGAACCACTGAGCAATGGAAATGGGTGTCTTTTGCAAGTTTTACTGGATTTCTTGTTCTGTACTCGCTAGTGACCTGAGCAGTGTGAGAGATAGTGAGTGATGGGTCGTGCATGTGTGTGTGAAGCCTCTTGTAGCATTTTCTCCGGCTTTTGTATTCCTGCACTGAGGGGACTGTGCTTCCTCTAAATCCCCCTCCTCTTTTTTAACATATACCTCACCTCCTGCCTTAGTTCTGATTTGTTGAAAAGATTGTAAGAAGACAGCCTTTTTTCGCCAATCATTTAGTTTCTGGAGAGAGAAAAAAAATATATAAGAAATATGTTTTACTTTTATTTTTGTACGTATGTGCTGTGCACAGCAGTCAACTGTATTACTGAGATGATAATAAAAGTTTTTTTTTTAAAGGTGTCTTGTGCTTTCTCAATACTTCTCGATATTCGATACAAGATTCTCGGTAGTCAACGATGACGATAGTGATGTTTGACCACCATCTGCTGGTCAATGTGTACATATTCATGAGGATCACATGCACTTTGAGGGAAATGATTATTACCGATTTGCCTACAAGTAAGGAGCTTTCATTTACATAATAATATAGTACATTATATAAACAATCACTGCAGTATGGCAGCAGGTAGTAATGACCGCTGTACAGCAGCAGGTAACAATGACCTCAGTACGGCAGCAGGTAGCAATGACCGCAGTACAGCAGCAGGTAACAGTGACCTCAGTACGGCAGCAGGTAGCAATGACCTCAGTACGGCAGCAGGTAACAATGACCTCAGTACAGCAGCAGGTATCAATGACCGCAGTACAGCAGCAGGTAACAATGACCTCAGTACGGCAGCAGGTAGCAATGACCGCAGAATGGCAGCAAGTAGCAATGACCTCAGTACAGCAGCAGGTAGCAATGACCTCAGTACAGCAGCAGGTAGCAATGACCTCAGTACAGCAGCAGGTAGCAATGACCGCAGTATGGCAGCAGGTATCAGTGCCATCCTACAGTTGGATCCTGAGCTCGGGTTCAGTCCGATTTATTTGTATAGCTTTTGTCTATTTGTTTTTTAACAATGGACTTTTTCAAAGGGCAACTTTATGGGAATATATACATTCAATATACAAATAATAAATTTTTATTACCCTAATAAACAAGCCAGAGGCACTGGGGGTGAGGGAAAACTCCCAGAGACAATACGAGGAAGAAACCATGAGAGGAACCCATCCATATTCTGTGACAGTATGATTTAAAAAAAAACATTTCCATTGACACCATTTGGCAGAGGCCCTGTCACAGAGTCACCAGGTCCTTCCCTCACTCACCAGTGTTCACATTCGCCTGAGTACTAATCAGCACCACCTGTTCCTCATTTCACGAATCAACACACACTATATAAGCCACTCTCAGTCACTCACTCATTGTCTGGTCTCGTATTTACTAATGTGATTTTCTCTGCAGTCATTCAAGCTCCAGACTCCCGTTTGTCTTCCAGCAATCGGCTACCCTTCCTTCATCCTCGATATGGGAGCGACAGGATTCGCTCCTATACCTACTTCCTCAAGTTAAGGATTCATTGACTCGGATTCCTGTGATATCCCGTTTGTGTGTTTGTGTGTGCTGCTACGTTGTGGTGCTTTGTACTGTTCATTTCAGATATACATGTTCAGAGTTCAATAAACCTCACTCTGCTTTGCTTACCTTGGTCCATAGTGTGTGTAACATTACAGGCCCTTATCCAGAGAGATGTAAAAATTTCCCTTCTATTACTGTACTATATGGTCAAAAAGTAACCAGGAGATTCATTCTAGTTATAATGTTCATACCAATGTTCGTGTATTTATGCCATTTGGCAGACACCCTTATCTAAAGTAATGCACAAAAGTGCTTTGCCGTCTCTATCAACGAATACATCAACACTGGATCACTAGGTCAGAGAATAAGAATACAATCAGCCTAAAACTCTGTTGGGATGAAATATAGAACAATTTTTTTTTTTTTTAAATTCATAAGCACTAAAATATAAGCAATAATTTTAAGTATTTCAGGAACAGGTAGGTCACTTCACCTGTCTTTAAAGACAGCCAGTGACTCACCAGTTCGGACATCTAAGGGAAGTTCATTCCACCACCTTGGTGAAGAACAGAAAAGAGTTTTGATGTACCTTAATGTACCCAGAGAGTTGGTGAGACCAGTCAAGCTGGGTTAATGGCTGCGTGGAGTTTCACACTCTGGTTTCCATCCACCACCACCACCACCACCAAAAAAAAAAAAAAATCCCCAAAACATGCAGGTAGGTGGATTGGAGAATTTAAATTGTTTGAATGAGTGTGTGGGAGAGTGTGTGTTGCAACCGGCTGGTGTCCCAATCAGGGTCCCATTTCCACGGAACAGGCTCCAGACACATTGCAATCTTGACTAGGAAAAAGAATGACTAATAATAAAACGCGTTTAACATCCAGGTTAGGTAAGAATGTTGTTATGGTTACAGTATGATAAAGCTAATGCTTTTTATTCTTGAGGAAAAACATGTGAAAGCACCTTATTGATTTGCGTGAAGAAAGTTTTATACTTTTTAACGTAGATCGCTACATTGGTGAAGTTCTGTCAGAAATCAGAAATGGTGTGAACTTTTATGAACTCTTAGTTATCTGATAAACCTTTAAAGAACCCTTTTAACATTATGAAAGACATTCTAACATTTCCATTCCAGACTTACCAAATTAAAGCAATGCTTAAAATGACAGAGAATTTAAGTCTTCCAGAGGACTAATGTCTGGTCTAACAGTCAGGAGTATTAGCTACAAACCTCACCAGTGAATCCACCACATTTTCACATGACATAATATGATAACATTGCATCAGGTTGAGCAGAGTTACGTCAGCTCTAGTTGCAGCCTCCAAACACGAGATGGCCAATTACAGGCCACTTCAGTATGCAAATAAGAACTTTGGACTTTTTTTTTAACCCAAATAAATACAGACACACAGGGATTTCCATGTGCAATCTTTTACCCGGACTGACCATGCTCTCAGTCCTTCTCTTCTGCTGGGCAGTTCTCACACTCCACACTACAGCCACATGTTACCATCTACAGCAGACATCCTCCTCACCCTCTGGTGTCAATGCCATGGACCCTGAAATGCACCAGTGGCTTGAAGTAAAAACCTATTTCATCAGGAAGAAAGGCAACAAAAGAGCTCAGAAACCTGTTCTTCGAGGTTCGGAAGGTACGTTAGCAGTTTCGTTAGATTTCACTAGTATTGCTGGGACGTGTACTGATTGTTCATGTTTCTCTGAAATCACATAGGCAACTTTAACTACAGGAAGGACCAGAATAAAAACTGTTTCTCAGGCTTCAACATGAAAAATCATGCTTTCTTATGCTTGGACCCCAAAGGAAAATTATATACCTCGGTGAGTAATCTTAAGCTAAAATCACAAATCACTTCTTAAATAATTTGCATGAATAATTACAATTTTTGTGTTTATGAATATGTGTTTATGACGTTTTTATTCATTGCTTTTAGTGCAACAGTTTAAACACGAAAAGCAATTTTTCAAATGTTAGATCTTGAAGATCTGATGTAAGGATTTATTAATGTCACATACCATGTATGGGCTGCATTTGGAGGATAAATGACTTGCCCATATACAATGCTGGTGTCTAATTTAAATATGCTGTATGTTTCACTAATTAAAGTAAATCATTTCCAATTAGACTAACATTTCTAGAGACTAAGTTTCTAATTAAAGTTGATCAAATTCTCAGGTGACAATGACATATTCCTCATTTTCATTTTAAGTTTTTTTTTAATGCTTTCCATTTTTTTTTTTTTTCAAAATATTTCATTCTTATTTATTAGTTATAATACTATATAAGTGAAGATGATGATGATGATAATTATAATTATTAGCTGTTTAAGAGGTCGACTGGTAGCTTATGCTGCTCTCCAGCTCATCACATACAGTACAGCGCTTACAGTCTACATTTTAACAGTTAAAGTGACGAGTGTGTGCATGTCTATCCACAGGTATTCGTCAGCAAAGAGGCCTGTCGGTTTCTCCGTGTCAAAAGACATAAATACTACGATGTGTTTCAGTCCTGCAGGGGTGATGTGCTGATGGTCAAACATCGCCACGTCAATGCATACGCGCATAATTTACCGAAGCTGTCCAACTTTGTCTTCTCAAAGCGACACAAAAAACGAACGCACCATAGAAAGAGACGCAGTTGGCACACTGATCCGTCCGACCCTTTAGGATCCGAGTATCCGCATTTAAGCGCCACGAAAAACTGGAGAAGTGACCCGGGGCACGGCGGTAATGTATCGAAGGAGACCATTACTTCAGTAGATGATCCTTTACAGGTGTTGCTGTCACATAGTGCACGAACTCCTACTCTGGAAAAACATGGAGAAAACAAAAAAGTCAGGTTCTAGGTGAAGTATCACCATCTTTCCCTACCTTCAAGGGATTGCATTTCACTGTGTATTGAATCTATTGTGGGTTGTACCACGGTGTACTGATCATTTTAGCCCACCGTGATGTTTTAACTGCAAAACAAAGCACAGGTTTGTTCATGATCATTTATATTTTATCAGCTGGAGCCTCCGGTGTCAGTAATTATAACATTACGCTGTATTGTATGTACTGTTTTATAACCTGGGAAAGGCTTTATAACAGAGAGCTTTGTGGTTTCTCACATGATGAGAGCAAAAGAGAGACTGGTAATGAAATAACTATTTATAGCTAATATAACTTGTTTTATGGACATTCAACAATATTATAGATAACTACAACTGGATAAAATGTACATGTTCTTTAATAACTAAAAAAGCAAGAGTTAGTGTTAGTTTGTTGGTGTTGGTCAGGACAATAATCAACCTCAGGGTTGTAAAACTAACTCAGCTACACGTCAGGCCGCATCACACCATTCTGTTATTGATCATCTCCCAGTAACAGTCTTTTATTTCTTAGTTATCTGCTGTACAACTGCTGCATAAGATGTGACGTGACATGACAAGTCTTTTCCTAAGAAAGTCAGCACGTGTCCTTTCACCTAATTTAATAAGTTAACAGTTAAACAGCATCAAAGTTTCATGTTATCAGAGTGCAGGTCATTTATGACGATTCTAGAGTAATGGTCATGGGCTACATCACTGAAAGTGAAAATCGATTTTTCTGAGAATTATAGATATTATTTGTACTCAATTTATGGATTTTTTAGTTTTGTTTCTGACTCTTGTGAGATATGTATGGTTTATTTTAACCATAAATTGTTTTTGTGTATTGATATTTCTACTAATATTTCTGTTTTATTATAAATTAGTCAAATGGTGCTGGACACTTCTGCATACTTATTTATTTTTGTGTTTATATAATATTTTATACTTAACTTAACGTCTTATAAGTCATATGATTTACAGTATGTCTGTCAGCATTTAATGTATGTATTTGACCTTTGTTTTTTTTAAATGACACTAATTCTATTCGTGATTGTATTTATAATAATAAATACCTAATAAAAAAATCTCATCTATTACTTTTTGTGTATAGTATTGATATTGTACCCATTACATTATATCATATTCACAACACATTTTCATGTTCCTTTGAGCACAAAAATCAAGTATATTCTGATAACTCCAGTTGACCTGTTCTTAAAAAGCACCCATGCTGATATGTAGATTCAGCCAGAAAAAAAACCAAAACAAGACATCTAACTGTACAGAAGTGAACTGATAACGCTGATAATATGAGAACGTTCCAATCAAAGATCTGGCATTCTACCTAATCAAACCGAGCTGTGCACTTTTCAGCATTGGGTACACTGACATGAATGAAGCTTGATCTCAGGTTTGTGCATGTAGTTAGCTGTTTAGCAAAAGTTTAACCAAAAAAAAAAAAAAAAAAAAAAAAAGTAACTGATGTAAAAGAATTATTCACATGTGGCTGCTGATAAATTTGTAGTATCACTATGTAACAGAAGAAAATGCCACCCCAATTTTGTAAGATATCATTTTACAGGGGATTGAAATGCACTGTTTTTAGTCCATTTTTTTTTCCACATATACTGTACATACTCACCTGATGGTACTGATTATTCATATTTTAATCATGATATCTGGTGACAAATTAAAGGAGAAAACTATAGTTCTATAATGTTGTGGGGGCATTTATTTATTTACATGGAATTTGAGTTCAGTCAAACCCTTAAATCAATACAAAGTCCTTCAGAATGTTCATTCTATGATGAAACAATTCTGTTCTAAAGCAAGTGGTCCCTTCGTGGATTGCTCCCCCACATCATGTTCGTTGATGACTCCACCCCATTACGTTTTTTTTTTTTTAATTACAGTGACACATTTCATTTCATTTGGGAGTGTTCGATTTGACTCCACACCCATCCGGATTATCTGTATGATGAAACATTTCTTACCTGTTTCAGGATAACTCCACTCCACCCCATTCACAAGGCATAAGGGCTGACTGAATGGCTTGAACAAGAAGAAAATTATGAAAATTACGGTTAAGCATTACATTTTAAGGATCTAAAAACTATTGAACATCTACAATATGCGATATTTTGGAAAGGTGAAGTGTTACCTTCTCCATCACCATCATCGTAAAACCAAATAAGAGCGTATTCTTTAAAAGAAGGCTGTTCTTCACAACAGTACAGGTCCCAGAGTATTAATGCCGATGTGCACTGAAGATGTTCTGTTGTCTTGCATGTTGTCTTGCAAGCTGTTCTGTTGTCCTGAATGAACACTTTACTATGATTCTTTTTTTTTTTTTATAATTGAAAGTTTAAAAGGAAATCCAGTATTTTTATTTTAACTAAATTGCATGGACAATTGTAATAACCTTATTCTTGAAACGTTATAGCTTTTATTGCACAAAATATTGTTTATTGAGGTCAGTAAAAATTGTGAACATTTATAGAATCTGACAAGTGCACGTACTGAGAGTGAGTTACACAAGAGAATAGTAGCTTTGTGTAAAAAAAAAAAAAAAAAACCCTCTAATCGAGGATGTTATAAATCTGGAGAGGTGTTGGCGTGGGAATTCATAAAGGTATAACACAGAGTACAAGTTTTTTTTTTTTTTATCATCCAGAGGTTTAGTGCTTTCTGGCATAAACTTGTCTCTGGAAAAAGCGGGGAAATGAGCTTTATTTAAAGCCCCATTAACCAGTAACAACAAAAGCTGTGCATCATTAGCTTTATGACTTCCGTCATGCACTTACTGTCACGGGATGCGGCACTGTTTTTTCTTCTGTGCAAAATTTAGCATTGCTGCAATGAAGCTGGACTTGTATTCATTTTTTTTTTTTCTTCATTAATTTTATCTGAATTAAAATATACTTTTTTTTTGACAATTAATGTATTTCACATATGGATCAGAAAGTAGTATTCCACCCATGAAAACAGCTCTTTTCTGTCCATTGCCAAAAATATCCCATTTTCTTCATAAGCTATGATTCAGAGGATCATCAGAAAGCACTGAATTCAGTGAATACAAATAATTGCAATGGGTATGTTCTGTTTTCTTCAAACAAAAGTGGTCCACAGTGCATTTGCAAATTTAATTATACATGAATGACTTTGCTTTAGTTGTTTTCAGTCACGATGTGGTCTCTGCGATTGACAAATACACACTTCATGGCAGACATTTGAATGTTTGGATTGCAGCACTTTAAAGTCACTATGAATCGGCACATTCCTGTGTTTGGGCAGGCTGAAAATACCTGAGCCATGTTTGCTCCAGGAGGCACAGTGCACGCCAAGTCCTCAATGAAATAGCGCATCGCCACCCGCATGTAGGCACCATGGCTCACCACAAGAGCATGAGGAAACACATTCTGGACTCCGTCATCCGGGTAACCCGCAAGAGGCCCATCTTTCTGAATTGTATCACCTTGATGTATTTTGTCGTGATGCTCCTCCGCCATCTGCTGGAACAAAGATTTAAGGAACGAGCTGATCCGGTTCTTCACCTAAGAGGAGGAAAGAGTTTATAATATGATGACAGGTGATGAAATCAATGACTGGTCCTACTACACCTGAAGTTTGTTAACCCTCAACTGTGTGCAACCAAGAACCAAGGAAGCAGATAACACCCTGAAGGAACATGTTCAAAATTGTTTTATCTTATGCTACAGAAATCTGAATCATCAGAGTTTTCATCATCTGTTTACATTTCTATTTAATGTTATGGAATGTCTGTAAAACCAGATTTGTTTTTGCACATTTTATCCAATTTTAGTTCAATTTAATACTATGCAATGTCTGAGACAGATTCCTGTTATCACGTACCACCTGTTAAGCAGCTCTAAACAGTTGTTTCTACCTGAGACTCTCTTTTAATCTTTCCTGAATTTAATAAAAAAAAAAAAAAACTCTTCAGCTAAACTCTTACGTCTTTCATCCGGAATAGTTTACATTGTCAGCAAAAAGGAAAGAATGAATGAATGAATTCCATTTTTATTTATTTTTCATCAGCTGTAGAAAGTAACTGTTTAATATCTGTGTATTCCAGTTATACAGTCATATAAACATCCTAAAGTCATATAAACCTGTGATATGCAGCTGTTACTATTGTCTGTTACAGAAAATGACATGATTATATTTATAGCCCAGCATATTTCTCTTTAACCTACGATCATATTATATATAAGTGTTTTATAAAGCATGTTTCAGATAATGACAGTAATGAAAACAGTAATGTTTGACACTAGTACTGGCACGATAAGAAAAATTAGAAGCAAAAAACTGGTCTGCAATTTTTTTTATTTAAACTGATTAACTGAGATTAGAGGCTCCAGTCAGTAGAGTAAAACCTTCAATACAAGGACTCTTGGTTGTGATAAGATATTTCATTTATTTTATTTTATACGTAATTTTATCATTAAGTACATTTTTATACTTAAAAAAGCTGATAAAAAAACATCTGTAAACCGTTCTAATGTAACAAGAGATTCTCACACACATATATATATATATATATATATATATATATATATATATATACACACACACACACCTGATCCATTGTCTCTCCATCCGGAGGTGTGTACTCTGGGATAGGCTGGCCTGCTGCCTTAGCCATGTTCTTCATGTCCTCCACTAGGCCTCCCTCAGCAATACCAAAGCTCTGAAAGACACTACAGATCAGAACTTTAGCCATGTATTATTACTGTTGTTGTACCTCATATTGTTATTGCAATTGCTGTTAGCATTGTTCCTGTTGTCAATCAATATCTAGATTATTATTTTTATTATTTATTATTTATTTTATATTTATATATATATATTTTTGCTGCTATTACTTTTATTTTTGGTAGTTCTTTGGTAGTTCTACCATTTTTAACTCCTATGTAATAAATGAATGAATACAGTCTTAGGGATTTTTTTAGTTTCCAAGACCCAGAACACTTACCCTCTCTTTAAGAGCTGGAACTGTCACAAGGTCTACGTGGCTGCATGTCTTATTTTTCCTTACAATAATTTCAGCAGTCTGGAATATACAAGATATGCATATAGTAATAGAAGAAATCTCTTCACATGGGCCCTCAAACTTTGGCCAGTTCATGTGGATCACCTAGAAAATTGTATATTTAGAGTTACTTTTTCATTATTTTTCATTTAGAAAGATTTCTGACTTCGGAAATCTGAGGGGAAAGTTGAAAGAGAGTGACAAGTGTTTTTTGTTGCAACACCCTTCTAGAAAGTTGTGGTTATGTTCTTTGCCCAAGGACAAAAAGATAGCAGATAAAGGAAAGGGTGGCATGGACACGACAAACTTCAGCGTAATCCAGAAACCTTTCAGTCGATAGAGAATGTTGAAGATTTTACACAAGCTCTGTACTGGTAGTATAATTTACAATTTATTATGTACACCTATCATTTAATTGAACTGTGTAGATCTAAAATTCTGCACTCCATTCATCACTGGAAATGATTCACCATATCAGCCCAGACTAATCTAGCTAAAGGTCACCCCCCGTCTGTTGTAATCCTGCCTTGCAACAACAGCTCACCTGCTTGGCACGTTTCATGTCACTGGCAAAAACATTAGTAAAGTGAACATCTTGCAGGTACTCGCCGGCAGCTTCAGCTTGCTGCACACCAATTTCAGACAGAGGAGTGTCTATTCCCTGACCTGAAAAAGGGAAATCAATGTAGAGAATCAATGTAAAGATAGAATTATTTTTTTTATTCAAGTTTATTTAAATGTTTGTTGATTAGAAAATTATACAGAGAATAATATTGCCAGTATTGTTCAAAGCAGTATGAATTGGGAAACACCAAACAGCACCATTAAAGTTACCTTGAAGCAGTCCATTCTTGTTGTATTGTGTCTCACCACTGGTTTAAATAAATAAATAAATAAATAAATGAACGAATAAATAAATAAATAAGGTAATTATCAAAGTTTAAACAAACTTTAAACGACTTTCCTGTCTGGAAACAAAATAGAGTTTTGAGAGTTCATACATATTGTTCTCATTCTTTTCTTTTTCTGTTTCTTTTAACATACCACCAAGGCTTCCTGTGGAAATGTGCAAATGTGCACCGAAATGCCACACAATATTCGTTATATTATCCAATTTTAGATTTATAAGTTCTTATATTAAAAAATACAACCAAAATGGATGAGATACTAAGATATATATATATATATATATATATATATATATATATATATATATATATATATATATATATACACTGTATATACTGAAAGAACTCTGAGAGCATTTTCCAGTAATAAACATACAAATGTTTTGCCTTCATACAGCATAGAATTAGATTAAACCCAGATTAGTCAGTAATTATAATAAATAGAAACATAAATTATAATATAAATGAGAGTAAACAACATTTTGTTTCGTATTTAGGGATCAGTACCACCCTTAAAGCTTTAAATGTTACACAACTCTCACTGCCAGTTGAACTGACCTTTAAATAAATGCTAAGCAGCTATTATAAGAAACTGGACAGTGTGTTAGCAGCTTACATTCCTGCATGTAAAGTCATAAAGCGTTTTAAACCGTTTTAAATGCAGATCGTGGCTATTTTATCCTGTTTAAATATCCAAGAAGCGTCAGGAGAACAGGTTAAACCGTTTTAAAACTAATATACAACATTTAATTGTATGCTAATGTTAATTCCGTAGACAAAATATCGATAGTAATTATAATAAAAATAAATATCCGACTTACTGACGGATTATTGTTAAACCGAACGAGAGCATTAGACTAGTATTAAATAAAGAGATCCTATAAAGAGAAAGTAAGTTTCTGAGGTAATAAAAAAAAATAACGGTTAAATTAAATCCACCCAACTCGGTTGCTTTAGTGTTTCTGCTCTGGAAGCTGATTGGCTGCCAAGCGTGCGCGTGCCAGGCGCTAAACGTTCAGTCTTTACTTTTGATTGGCTACAATTTGCCGGCGAGAACCATGACGACGGATTCCGCAGCAGATCTCTTGATTGGCTGAGATCCATCCGCACGTGCTAGTCAGCCGTGACGAAGTTTTCGTTCTAGCGTTTGATTGGTGCGTGGCGGTCTCCGACTTAGAACTCGCGCCAAAATGAGAAACAAACGCCCTCGCGCGCCTTTTTTTTTTTCTTTCTGATTTTGGCGCGAGCTCCAAGTCGCCTCAGGAGCTAATGGCATCTGACACAATATATGGAGATTCTCTGTGGTGCGTTTATTCGTGTTTTTTGTTTGCTTCATCAAGATTAAGGTATAAGTCTAGTTATATGATGATATATTAGATCATAAATAATCATATTTTTCAACCAGGGCTGCTAACTAACGTTAAATGGTCTTCTAGTTTATATGAATGGAGAAAAACTGATTAGCTAAAGAGTATGACGTAATTAATTAGCGTAGAAAATTTAGCATAGAACGTTTTTAAAAATGAAATTGGTCAGGATTAAAGAACATCTGTCAGGAAATAAATAAATACCATAACAAGACTGATGCCAATTAGTTTAGTGGTAAGAAATAGTTTCATTGTACAGTCTGGGTATTCTTACAATTTAAAACTGTATTAATTTATTTATAATTACAGATATATTATTTTGTAACCTATAAGAAATTGAATGGTTTTATACCTAACTGTAAAAGAGCTATGGCTCTTTTGATCAGACACTCATTTCTGTGGTATAGTTCAATTTAATTCACAATTGAATTAACAAGAAACATAATACGTAAATTTTAATATTATACGATGATTAATATAATACAAAAATTCAAGATTAGTATTATATTTAAATGTGTTTGTATTTATCACCATTGAGCAAGTCTGAGGAGACTGTGACTCAAAAGGGAACCTCATCCTCATTTGGGTGACGGAAAATGGTGTAATTATATATATACAGTCTTACAATTGTGTATTGATGAGGAGGTTGTTGTACTCAAAGACCACATTGTAGTTGGCATCTCCTCTTAAAATGTCTGAATACTTGGAATACTTATAGCTGAAGTGATAACTCACTGCTGCTTAATTGCTCAGTTGTGCTAAGGAAATTATTCCAACAACGGGGAGAACGTGAAGAGAAACTTCACAAGTAGGTAGCAAGGAGTGTCTGTGTTTAAACAATCATTTCAAGTAAAGTATTGATATTTGTTAAATAGAATGTTTTTCTTTTGTTGGTCAGTGGAAAAATGCCCTGGTAATTGATTTCTTGAAAGCCTACTATCTATTTATTATACTTTTATTAACTATTAAAACTAGTAGCCCCTGTTGTTGCAAAATAAATAGCTATCTGATTATTGCCGACTATCATACATTGTTGCTCCTTAACAGCTCCTAATTTCCCAGGAGAGTCAGTAAATAATGTGTATTGAAATGTTCTAAAGAGAACAGTAATAAAGAAATATGGCACTACACACATTGAAGCAGATATTTATTGGAGAGAGGCTGTGCAACAGACATTATTGAGGTACATGACAAGGTCATAGTGGAGGGAGGCAACAGAATCCATGTACTGTAAATGTTGACAATCAAATGGTTAAATTTGTCACACACAGTTATATATTGATGAGAGCTGTCCTATTGGCAGGGTGTCACAGTTCATACTACACCAGTTGATGAAAATACCTTCAGCACATCTGAAAAAATGTGTTATTAAGGCCAAGGCAAAGTGCAACTCAGTTACATGTCAAAGTCCATCAACATTTTGTCACTTTGTATAGGACGTTCATGTGTGTTAAGGTGTTTGGAGAAATAAGATTCCAAATTTATGCAAAGATTTATGTACAACTGTTTCAATATTTGTATATCTCAGCTCTTAGACCCAAAATTAAAACATTGGTCAACTTTCTTCCCCCTCCATCCACTATAGTTGGTTGAAGTCCATGTGGGAGCCTTAAGCTGTTCACGCTTCATTAAATGAAGACTATACAAAGTCCCCCCATCAGAATCTCCACTGTATGCGGTCTTTCATTGGCTCCCAGAAAACTGTGATGAGTTTTGAGGTACTGAGAGACTTGTTTTCTTTTGTCCAGTAAACCTGAGGTATAGACATACCATACTTACAGACTGTGAGAGGAAAAGGTAACAGAGCAGGAAAACAAAGATAAAAAAAAAGAAAGAAATCATGCTTTCAGAGCATACTGTACAAAGAGCATTTCCAGTCGAATACTCATTACATTTCTTGATCTTCTATTTACCATCTACTTCTGCATTCTCAAAGTATTCTGTAAGCAGTAAAATAATTATAATACAATTGTTTATAAAATAGCAGCACACTCAAGTGACATCACAACTATGTTATTTTTGTGTATAAGATGAAACAAAAATCATAGCTTTTTAGCAGCGGAGAAAAAAAAACAATAACTCAAAAAATATTGACACTTGATTGATGTCTTCACAACCACTTCTACCCCTCTTCACTTTGGAATACAGTATCAAACCGTACAAAGCAAATTTCGGTCCATATCCAAGCCCAAGCCCACCCATAAATTCTAAAAAACAGTACTACAACTAATTTTCAGAGCACTGGGGTGAGTGATAAAACAGGATAAGATAAAATAATTGCTTGATTATGGGCTATTTAAGTGAAAGAGTGGGAGGAACCTGAATTATGGAATCCAATTGCCTCTAGGAAATATGCTATCCATGAAAAAACAATCTAACAATGAAGTCTCCTTTACCCACAGAAAAACATATACTATGCTTATCAAAACAAAGCTAAACCGCCCCTAACCATCTTCGTAACGCAAGCTAAGCGACTTGTGCACAAGTGTTTGTGTTGTGCTGTTAACACACACTGCCTTAATCATAGTCAGAGAATTGTGACTCTTTGCTAAATCATATGCCAGTCCATCCTTTGGAAGCAGCACTTTTTGTAGGAGATGACAAGATAGTGGACACTGAAGGCTACTTCAGCAGTCTGATCAAGGCACAATGGCACAGGACAACACTCCCTAAATTAAGGAATTAAGGCACCATATGAAACAAGGCATTTTTTTCTCTCCGATAGAGCAGCTTCACCAGTTTACTTTGTATAAATTAAATGAATGCCCTGGAGCGGGCAACTTACTGATGTTACAAGGTTTTATTTTTACCATTTACAACTGTATAAAAACCAATTAACATTTCAATGAACAGCAAACAAAATTTCAAGTAAAGAAGAGAGAGGCCTTGAGGGGGAAACATGCATTTTCCTTAACTCGAACATTTGGAAATTTGAATATTGTCATTTCTGTAGGAATGTTGGCATTGGTGTGACAATGTACATCGCATCAGCTCCCTTTCTTTCTTTTGGGAGGGATACACATGACACGTAAATAATGGCCCATTTTTTTCTCTCTGTGACCTAAGGGAAATATGTGCTCAAAGTGCTTCGTTGTTGAAACTGAGGAAATACAGATGCACAGATCAACAAATTTTCCCCTAATCAATTAAGCTTCCCTGTGTATTACCTTCCCCACCAATTAGCTGGCAGTGTCAATCAAACTGGTTTAGATACTGGTCTGTAATCCAAAAAAAAACAAACAAAACAAAAAAGGAAATACACAAACTTAACAGTCAAACAAGCAAATATATAAAAGAACTTAAATTACCATGTGATCTATGGAACAATATCTAATCCTCGCCTTTGGCCTCCTCTCCTGTATGCCAATGTATGTCTATCTCAGCAGCAGCATACATCTCTCCTTAAACTCACACAGCTTAATGACCACCATGCTCCTCCTCTGCGCACGAATCTCATGCCACCGTGCACTTTCATTGACTGCATGCAGACTCCATGCTCTCCGTGTGAAATTCTGTTTTAGCGCCTCTTTAATCTACACTCAAGTAGCCCTGGGTTCCTTCAACTCATAACGGCGATGAGCCGAATAAATGCGTCTTACAAAATCGACTGCCTGTATACAATGCAACTGTTAAACTCCAAAGGAGGTCGTAATGACATACAAACTTCTCCTTCACACCCTTCTTTGTCGAAAGAAATTACCTTTACCCATAAAAGCATATCGAAGAAGGTAGTCTTCTGTCTCCTCTCTTTCTAGCCTCCTCGACATCCCGTGCACTGGACTGGGTTCAACCTCTTGTCCCAGGCCCAAAAATAAAAGCGCATTAATAGAAGGCAGTGATACAGGTAGCCCGTGACCCTTCAAAACAAAAAAAAAGCACTGTAGACTTATTCTCTGTCCCCTGTCTACTCCTCTGACTGTGTGGTCTCAACTTGAACCACAATCTTGATAGTTCACCAACAACAAAGCAAACACACATCTCACTGTCTCCCTCTCAAACACACACACGCACACACATACATGTACCCACATACAGAAACACGTATGCATACACACACAAGCAGCCTGTCAAAAGCTTATTGACATCTCTATGCTTTGAGAATCGAGAGACAATAAGTTGCTGATTGAATAATAATAATAATAATAACAATAATAATAATAATAATAATAATAATAATAATTGACTGTTCTCAAGACATGACCCTTGACTGGGTGAATTATTATGAAATTTGCGTTGTGACTTTTAAGATGTTTCGATTTGGTTAATGCAAGCAATTTTTAAATCATTTTAACATTGATGGCACAATATAACAAATTGGAAAATCGATTTAAATGTCTTTAACCAAATTTTACCCAGAGGACCTTTTGTTGAGACAGAAAAATCAATCACATTCTTACTGTAAGGCTTTTACCAAAACCTATTCCACCTAACATTCTTGGGCCTTTAACATCTTTACCACACAGCCAAACGGGGACTCAACTAACAAGTATCATGACACCCCTTGTGTGCGTTCATGCTCAGACTTTCCGAACATGAACTGAAACACAACAAAACAGGAAAAAAACAAAGCCCCATTTGTGTACCTTTAGTCTTATAAAGTTGACTATTTCAGGCTCTTTAAACTCGAGCTTTTTTTCTACTGAGGAAAAAAAAATAATATAACTCAATATTCATTTTAAATGAATATATATATATATATATTTTTTTATACAATGAAAAATAGTTTGCAAAATACTATTGGCTTCCCTTCTACTCGTCTGAAGCACCATAGAAATTTTTGCATCAGTATCAATTCATTTAAAAAATACCTATATTTATTTCTAAAATATCTTTGATTTCTTATGAAGTGTATTTTTTTCTTCCTTTGAAAATAGAATAAAAACCTACAAAGACTAGCAAGCACTTTTTGATGGGCTGTTTTTTTTTGTTTTTTTTTTTTTGTCATTTTTGTTTTTTGTTGTTTTTTTTTTCTCGTTTAGATACAGGCACCGTTCCTGCGAGCTCACAAGTTGATGTCTCGTACATCGGTCGGGGTGCTGGACTGGTCCTGGTCATCCAAGGCTTTGTTGCGTGGGTTGTTCTGGTCCTGCTGCTGCTGCTTGTGCTGCTGCCTGCGTCCCTCCCTTAGGCTGTTCGTCAGCACACGCTCAATCTGCTCCTGACATGCCTTCAACAGGTCCTGCAACCACAGCAACAGACAGATTATGGGTTAATACACTCCGATATATTTGACTGTTTTTTTAAGAATGAACAGACTAAAGGTTAGTACATTAGTTCATTTTACTTCACTATATCCTCTGACAACAGCCCCATGACTACTGGTATACACATAACTTGTACTGGTATACACATAACAGATAAATAATAAGAATAATTTAAAAAGGATTGTAGAATGAAATAGATGCCTACAAGCATTCAAGTCTCTATAAATTTGACTAGCAGTAGTTTTTAGACAGTGAGTATGCAAGTTAATATTTTGAAGAGCCAACCGTTTACATTTATTTTGTCTCTCTCCATAAGCATAAAAAAAAAAAATAAGGCCTCTCATATGTAAGATACGATGACCTAAACCATGTCACTGCGCCAGGTGGGGAACCATACACGTGTACCCACCCACACACACTGACATACCCACTGAACCGGTTGCCACAACAACAGTGAAAACAAAGGCTGTACAAAAGCTATGTTAATTGCATCCATGTCCTGTGGAAAGACACTGCGTCTTTTCTTCTTTTCTTTCTTTAACAAGAGGGTAAGCAGCCCAAGGGGGTCCCACCAAGCCCACCTTGCAGCTTCAAAGAACTACACATTCATAAGACATGAATATGGCTCCCAGTCATCAGGGATGATAAATGCATGACGTGTGTGAGATATGTTTACACCAGATACAGTACAAACAGTTGACCCGGGTTTCCTGTTTCTTATTCGTCCAGAACCAAATCACAGAAAATGCAAATTTCGCCCTGACAAAAAAAAAAAAAAAATCTAAAAATACATTAAAAAAGAGGGAGGTGTTAAAACTGAATGATGCCAAGAGCACCTAACGGCATTCAAACTGTAAATGCTGAATACATATTTTTTCTTTTTCTTTTAAACTAAAGATGAAAAACAGCACTCTCTAGTGGAGCCAAAGTTCTGTTTACAGCTTCCTGTTTTGCTTTTCTGTGGGTCTGAGGCACACCAGGCATCTGTGGGAGTTCTTCTGTGAGAAGCCCTAGAGGCAGGGCCTGTGGAGAATGTGTTGATTGTGAAAAAACTGCATTCTTTTGACACTGACTATTAATTAAAAACTGATGGGCTGAAGTTTGAAAGTGTTAGCTACGGCTCCCTGACAAGGTAAGCACGTATGTATATATATATATATTCATATAAGTGCGTGTCTGAAACACATTTTTTACTAGCTCAAGCTAGTCCAAGCATCAGAGCGAATGGCTATTATTAAAAAAAACTGATAATTCACTTTAGCTTCTTCATGAGAGAAAACACTAGTCAGGGAGAAAGTACATGTCCAAAAGTTTTTTTTTCTGGTAAGAGAACTGCCTGATGGCACATAGAAGTGTCTGCATCACTCTAGAGAAAAGCAACCGCCACCCTGCTAAAGATGTCTCTCTGGCTTCCCACTGCGACATACTGCTATTAGTCATAAGAAATAAATTCCACTGAGAAAATAAACTAAGGCATAAAACATGCACAGGAACTGCCTGTATCTTACCGCAAAAATGCCAGGCCAGACTTCTTAAAAGAAATTCCCCTGTGCGCCGCTGCTCTTTATAGAGGCATAGGCAAGCCTGAGCCAAGCCCCACAGGCTAAATTCAAGCAACTTTAATGACTTCAGTGTGTGACTACTGGTAGGATTGTGACTCGTTCTAAAAAGAGGTAGCATCCATCATATGGGCTTCATCTTAGGTGTTGAGGTGGATCCCTGTGTTGGCAGTTTGAATGCCTGTGCATTGTGGTGGGTTTTAGGGTTTAAAATTGTATTGAATGTTTGTTTTACATTTGTCAGTTGGTTCATGTTTCAGACAAAATAAATACTAAATTAAAAAAAAAAACAATTATTCTATGCAGATGTATTATATTGAAGAATATTTTTTTGTATATAAGAATACTCTCTCTTTCTCTCTCTCTCTCTCTCTCTCTCTTTCTTTCTTTCTTTCTTTCTCTCCTGTGTCTTTCATTTCTCAGATTTTGTACATTCTTCTTTTTTTTGCATCTGGAATATTTGGTACTGACATTTGACACATTTTTTTAACAGCTCACAGTTTCTTGGTTAAAAAAAAAGAAAGTTTATCTGGACCAAGTAGTCCAGAGCAAATATTGTTTCCGTCTAAGTACCAAGTGTACTCAAGTGTATTCAAGTATTCAAACATTCATTCATTCATTCATTCATTCATTCATTCATTCATAAATCTTCAGTAACTACTTTATCATAAGTGAGGGTGGGTCTGGTGCATATTCTAAAAACACGAGAGCGAGGCAGATATATATTTTTGTAAACCACAGCATGTTGGGTAGTAGTTAAAGTTAAAGTAAAGTAAAATATATACAAACTACAGCTAATGGGCTTCAGTGGGGATATTTTAAAAGCAGTGTAATTGTCGGTTATATTTACATACATAAAAGCACCCACAGAAACAGCATGCAGAAAAAGAAGATGCTAGCTAAAGAATGCTAACCGACGATATAGAATAATTTAGTTTACTAGCTACCAAATTTACACTGTTGGCTATTGTTTTGGGTTGAAATCGAAGGCCAAGATAGATTATAAAAAAATGAAAGATACATAGTGGACCACCTGTTCACCTGTCTGGTTAATAGAATTAGTCTCAGTTGCTACTCAGATGGATGAAGCTGACCCAAATGGCTTCAAAAATGCTCTTTTACTGCAGTGATCTTGTCAAAAGAGGGGCAAATTTAGAAAAGGTAAAAAGCAATTAAAAACGTGATAATTTAAGTTTTACTATACGGTAAAACCATCAGCAGTCATGGTGAACTCACTCGTTTACCATGTGACCATGACAAAGTCAGGACAGTAGAAACAACAGAAAAAGAGAAGCACCATGGATAGTAGAAAGCAGCATTACTGGCAGCATTAGAGAAAGAAAGAATTTTTTTTTTTATTGTGGAATATTGAAACGACTGCTGGGTTCAAAACAGGGCCAACAGAGGATTGAGAAATGAAAGGGATTAATATGTTGTCCCAGACATTTGGTGCAACAGGCCAAGGGTCCTACCACATGATTGTACGTACCAAAAATATCCTAAAAATGAGCAGTTATCACCTCCCTCGAAAAACCTTTACTCATATTAGCATCATTTGCTGTTATGGCTTCAAGCAGATGTGCATTCTTGAACTTGCCAAACTTCAATTTGACTGACATTTCACATTACTATTTTTTTCTTTTTTGTTTCTTTTTTTATAGTTATGATGTTATCTATTTTACAAAAGGTCTAGAAAAGTTCACCAGTGACCCCTTCTTGTCCATTTAGCCAACATTCAGCACTTAAAACAGGCAAAGGTGTTCAGTGTGGGGGGCCATGCCCCTGAACCAATTCATACAGGAAACACCACTAATTCATATCTGAATGCAAACTCTAATTCAATTCCAGTGGAATCAACATTACTGGTTAGATGAAAACTCCCGGTGAGTCTCTGGAGATATACAACAAGCCAAAAAGCATCATTTACAGTTTACATTAGCTACAATAACACCATTTACAGTAAACACTAAATGTCAGCTGGAGTATTCAAAGTTTTAACTTCTTTCTGAGAGGCTATACAGTTTGCATGAGTTGCTGAAGCCAAATTTCATCCACCCTGGTTTGGCCTGCCACATGGAGCCCACTGCTGTACACACCGTACCAGATGTGCTTCAGGCTGCACACACACAAACACTACAGTAGCGACTAAAAGGGGCTAGTTGGCTGTGTCACATGTCTGGATGAAAACCACAGGCATCGGACACCACAAGTATCAGCAGGACGATTGACTGGATGGCTGGCAGAGTCATGCAGCTGGTGAACATTCACAGTAATCTCACCCCGAAGAAAACCACCAGGTCCTAAAGGAAATTCAGGCAAAATGATAAGGTCTAATCTAATTGCCAAAAGCAATCCTAGTATTCTCAGTCTTTCTTTAGAAATTCACAGGTTTACGCATGCTACTGGATTGGCAGCCATCACATGTGGGAACTTGTCGTCTGCATCACTCAGGATGAAGTCTTTGTTATGGCCGAATAACATTGAAAGAATGCACTTTAAAAAAATAACAACAAGTTACATTTTAAAACTCCCTGGCCATAAAACACCATCAGATCCAGACGGATTTCAGCTTGCCAGCTTGTTTTTCAAATGTATGGCTTACTGGCATCTGGGAATGTGAAGAGTTGATCATGGACTGGGCAGGTCATTTCTTCTGGCAGAGACCTCACACTCCTCATACACTGAGAACGTTCACTGTTCAGACAGGCTGTTTGTTTTTCCTCTGCTTTGGGGTACGTCTTGACACACTGGCGCAGCAAGCATTTGCCCACTGGTGATGAATACTGCAGACTTGAGATAGGTGTCCATCTGTGCGGTGATCTTACATTCCGTATTTACTTCTTTCTCTGTTTCTTTTCCTTGCTACTCCTCTCCACCAAATTTTACTTCAGTGCCCCGAAAATGGATATCATTAAGGTGACCTTCATATGGCAATGTATGCATGAAGCTTTATTAGTCATTTGCATGAAGCCACATAAGCCCTACCACTGCACCCCAGCTCTCTGGAGTCTTTCCTCAGAGTCTCTCAGTTGGGGTCAATCTCATTTTACTTCCAGTAATTCAGTGTCTGAATGTCAGATTGAATTGAAGTTGGAGGCAAGCCCAATAAGGAGGAAAACGCAATCTCCTCGCTCAGATCCATGGTTTAAAACTCATCCACACGCATACACGACAGAACCACATTGATGTTTTTCAAGGACAGTGCTAGCAATCAAAAGACAGACCTTCTCATCTTAGAGCTCTTGGTTTTAAATAACACCAATATTACCACACTGTGATCACCCTTCCAAATGTGCCCCCTTCAAAAGCCTCCCTGCCTGGTTTGAAGCAGGTTACCACCCTGACAAAAGCCAGTCCACCCCTGCCCCCCTCCTGGCTGCTGCAGCTGAAGCTTGGGCTGTGTTTGGACTGTACACCCTGCCATGGGGCCACATAGCTCTCTGCCTGCAACTGCAGGCCTGTCTCTCCGTGTGGCATGTAATGTTCTGCCTGCATTGAACTCGCAAACGCTAAACTAACTGATGCCTTCCTGCTGCAAAACCAACTGTGTTATTCAAGTGTATGTTCCACCATATTAACAGAGCTTCACACACATTTCACATGTGACCTCTTTGGGCAAATAAGTGAGTGCCAGAGGCAGAGAAGGAATTAGGGGACAGCTGTGAAAAGAAAAAAAAAAAACGAAGGGAAAAGCGCTTAATGCTTTGCCAGTGGCTTAATTTTCACATGATACAAATATGTAGCTCAGGGTGATCATAGAGAAGAATTGTTGTGCTTCTCCATGTCCAGATTGGAACAATGACATACTTTTAATAATAATAAGAAGAAGAAGAGAAAAACTTTCTATATAACTATAATACAATGGAATACTTAAATTATAAAAATAAATTATATTTAAATCAGTACTATTCCTTAAACTCCCTTTAACTGTGTTGTAAATTTGGTACACATCCCATTAGATGACCCAGTGTTTATAGATAATAAATTTATATCTACACATTTAGATAAAAGTTGCAATACTCACGACTTCTGTGTTTGTGATCTTAGCGAGCAGTTCTGTAAGGTTGTCCCCCCACAGTGCATGGTTTGTGTTGTTGAGCTGCAGTCCACAGATTGCAGCTCCCACGCTGCCTGTGGCAATCATGGATGGAGGATACATGGCAAAGTTGAATTCTGTGAAAAAAAAATTATGATGTATATTGAACTAACAGCTTTCATTTCATGAAAAAGAACCTCGAACAGCCATCTAGCTACTGATGCAAAACCACTACACACTTCAAGGCATTAGAGAGGATGGGATGAATCAATAACCATGGAAGACAATTCCAGTTTTCTACTCCTGCATTCTAATAACATGTGTAACCATGGACATTCTGACCAGACTAGGAAAAACAAAAAAGCGTGCTCTCAAGTTGGAATTCCACTACTCAAAAAGCAGGATAGTCTACGAGTAAGCTTTTGTTGTTTGTTACAAAAGTCAAACTTGGAGGCGTCCATGATTTACCACTCACTTTGTATCACAAACACATGGAGGTGGAAAATTACATCGTACCGAATGCATTCCGACTGTCCACAATAACTTTGAAGGTTCGTTTGACTTGAAAAGAAGTTGAAAAGCACCCTCCTCTCCTCCAAAACTAGTCTTCCCACCCCCCACAATCCAGCCTTTTTTTAACAGCTCCTAAGTAAATCACGGGCTCCCTTAAAAAAGCCCCTTAGCCCTTGAAAAGGAAGGAATAAAGAGCCAACGTTGATCTGCAAATGCGCTCAGCTGTAGGTCCTTCTTCCACATGTGATTATAGGCGTGTGCAACAAAGACCAATAACCTTGTTAGCTCTCTTGCTGTCGTTCATAATGCAAATAAGACAGCTTGCAAAGCGGCTGCAACCCAAAAGTGGGTAATAAATGCGAGGACAAGGGAGAAAAAACAGGATTGTATGAAATGATAAAAGAGCCTTAGTTGATTTATGCCTTTTCAGTCTTCAGACTTTTTACAGTCTTGTCTCTGCTCATACTTTTCAGTTTTAATTTCTCAAGTTTTACCAGACTCCATGTCACACAGGTTTGTGATGGTTTTTTTAGGGGTTTTTTTTTGTTTTGTGTGTGTAAGTTTCTTTCAAGGCTTCTGTCTTTAAACTTATTAGATGAGCAAAGTTCAGCAAGTAAGTGAGTGCGGATTCGCCAAACAAAGTTAACACCTCATCTCATCCTCAGACACGCAAAATACAGCCCCCTCTGTGGACTTCAATTCAAAATGACAGCTTGCACAAAGGTTGGATGGTGAGAAGGAGAGGTTGGGTGGGAGGGGAAGGAGTGACAGATTTGAGCCACCAGAATTAACTGGAGAATTGAGGGGGGGTGGATTGGTGCATTTTGCTGAACGTCATTCTTTAGTCTGTTTCCAGACCCTCATGAGGTTTTTGGCAGGAGAAAAGACCCTACCCCCCTCTCTCCCACTGCCATTCCTCTGATGCTGGGCCACCTCTGGGCTCATGAAGTGGACTCCAGCAGCCATTGCATTACCATGTTACCGTATTCAAAGCAAACCTCAATATGGCACTGATGGTGTTTTTTTTTCCTTTTTCATTCTTTTTGAGAAAATTCAATGAGGTGGGCCTTTGATGGCTGATGGCAACTATCCTTTTATTACCATTTTAACATTCAGAACCATCCACAGATCTTGTGGATGTATTGACAAATAAATGCACTTGTCTTTCTGGGACAGTGACGGATTTTTAGCTCCAGCTCCAAGAGAAAAGAGGAAAGAAATTTGGATTACATATTTCCAATTTCCTTTGGGTTGTATTTGAAAAACCAGTGTTTCTTGTCCTTTTGCAAAAGTGACAGAAAAAGAGATGACTATATAAGTATGCTTGTAGTTTATTTACACACGTGATGTAGCAATCAGGAGCAAAGAAAACTACCTGTGTTTCTGAAAGGGAGACAGACTAAAAATGACTGTATTTTACACACCCTAATAGATATTTTGGAGAAACACAGTCTATGTAGCAGTGGCGCTTGCTAAGGAAGGCTCTTTGTAAGAGGTGGTTGGCCTGCTCTGCCAGCCTCTTACCTCCCTCAATGAGCCATGTTCTTGCCCTGCCCAAACAGTGTATCCAGTATCATACCAGCACAGCCAACTCTTGGGTGGGTGCATTGCACTGCATATGCATTTAAATTCAAATTAATTAAACATCTGGAAAATTGAGAAACAGCCATAGAGGGATGTTTTTTCTTTAAAGGTAATAAATCATCTGCCAGGATTACATTCAAATGCATACCTTATTAGCTGCTCCGTTTACAGAAAGTCCCATTGTGAGCAGCCAGGCTCCCCTGATTGATAAAGGTTAAATGTAAACAACTTTTTTGGATTTGGCATCACAGTTCCTTACCCAACACAGCCTGCAGTCAAATGGAATAAGCCACTTATGTGTGTAGGTGAGGGAGCTTACAGACAGTAAATTCTTGGGCTCTTGTGGGTTTGTAAAATGTGGTAGGTTCTAAACCTGCTACTGTATGTCTGTCTCTGTTAAGATTCACTGGTGGCACTTAAACGCCAATGTTTCTATAACACTACCACCATCTGTTGAATGTTAAATCAGCGGGTCTGCTAATTGCAAAGGGCCTCAGAACATCCTCACTCTTACCGTGAAATTCGCCATGTCCTGTTCACCGTCTTTACTAAATCGATAGGGCAAAACAATAAGACTAATTTGGAACTCTCCAAACCAAATCTCCAAACTGTCCTGGTATTTTTTGCATCTCAGGAAACGTCTACACTTTCTCAGCAGCCAAGATACCATAACTCAAACAAAATGAAAACAGGATTCCTTGTCAACTTTTGAAATCCTGTAATAACTTGCTTCAGTCTTGCACCATTGCTGAGATGCTTGAGCAACAGTACACAGGCCAGCGAGGGAGGTAGCAGGGCCTCTAAAAACAGGAATGACAAAATTGGCAGAATCATGTTTTAACCATGATGACCTCTCCCTACATACACACACACACCCACACACACTCTAGGCTAGCACCATTTACTACACAAAACACTTTTTATTTTTTGCTGAACCTCTCCTATAAGACAAGCACACATCTTCAGTGAAGAAGAACCATGTTCAATACCCTTATGATTAAATGCTCATGAGACCAGACAAGAAAATCACCACCTATACGGTTAAAATATTCAAGCATGGGTGGGACATTTAGAATAACATGAACTTTGCATTAACATTTTGCATTAATAATAGCGCTCAGACAGGATACTGTGGTTTTTATTAGCGTCAGAAAATTGTTAAATATATGACAACTTGTATGACACAGAGAAAAGGAAATTCTTAAGCGAATACTCACTTTTTCTTGTTTATTTTTTTAAGTTCTTCCTGCTGTATGGACGCAAGAAATTATCCAAAGCATAGAAAGGAAGAAGACTCATAGGAAGCCATGACTAATTGGTCAAAAATTATTATTGTTCTTTCAGTCGTTTTTCAGAACTGACTGAAGAAATGGCAATCAGTGGAGAGTGGAATCATGCCTTCTTGGTTTACATATTTACTGTAGGAAATTTTACTAGTTTACCGGGTACAAATGGCCTCTATGGGATGTTTGATAGAGTATTATCCCTATATCCTTTCCCAACAATAGACTATATTAACCAAATCCTAAAGTTGAACTGTTAACAAATACAATGCTTGTATTTATTCTTGTTCAGATACAAAGGATATGAATCATGCTAGAGTATCAAAAGTGTGAAGATACCACAATTTAGTCAATAGCCTTAAGTCTTTTCAAGCACATGCCCATTTTTTTGGGTGTGGGCAACTAGGCCAACATTTGCCTAGAATTATAGCAAGTTTCATGGAAGAAACCAATGCTGCCTGTCTTTTTGAAGAACTTGAATAAAAAATTGCCAAAAGAATAGTCAAGAGATATAGAGAAAAATAGAAGTAATCATCTAGTGCACCCCTGTCTGATAATTACAGCAGAACAGGATTGAGAAAAGGATTTAAAACTTGTGGCTCAGGAAGGGAAGGTGAGACTGTGATGGATAACAGCAAGGGTGTTTAATGGTATTTAAGCCAGTTCCCAAGGATATCATCAATACCTCCTGTCAGAGTAGTTGCACAACATACCTACAATATCCATTGCACAATCAGTTAAAAGAGAGCCCACATCAAACATGGCATTTTTAAAGACCTGTCTTCTCGTCCTGTTACTCCCACTGTTCTTACGCCCTTTCCTATGCTGCGTTCAGTGAAGAGGTGTGGGGGGATTCTCCTGGCGAGATGAGCAACCCCAGGGAGGGACATGGGAGCCCAGGGGAAATATGAGTACGTCCCATTACTTCTCTTGGCAGCGGGAGCGTAAAGTCGGCTGGGAGAACCAGCCTCACAAAGACTCCTGAACATGGGAAAACAGTCATGCCCTGGAGCAGCTAGGAGGCGTGAGAAGTGGGGATGAGATATGAAAACATGACATGCTTTGCTGTTTGGATCCGCTGGGACAATGCCCTCCCACTAACTTTTTTCTCACCCTCAGTCTCTTCTCTATGTTTGATCCTGCCAATAACAAAGACTTTAAGTCGTCCTCACACAGAGTAGCCAGCATACAGAAACAGACTGGACCAGATAGCTGTCCTTTGAAGCGAAATTCCCTTCAACTCATCCTCCACCCTTTATCATACCACTGTTTCCAGGACATCAGACACAATGATTTCAACCTACATATTTCCATGTGATGATATAACGATGAGGCAATTTGTAGTGCCGTGCCTGCCAAAACAACACAAATGCTATCTTCATCATTACTGTTCCAATGAAATTCCATTTCAGGTTTTTTGGAGATTAGCAGATGAGTGTATTTTTCAACATGGACATGTCGTGGACATGTTGACACAGGATATCAGTACCTACAAGACTTGACAGTTGATCTTTTACCATTCTCACTTTCACAACAAATCGAATACAAATACAAAGCATGTGCCAAGTACCATATCATTTACCTACTTGTTTGCTGGTTTTAAACACCAATTCAGATTTCTAATCTTTAAGTCTTGTGACATCTGGAGAAACTTGTAATTAAAGAGTAAAATACCTAAGGTATGAAACGGGCCTGCACTTCCATCAACTGTGATTTACGGCAGCAAATACTGAAAAGAGCTGGGACATGTTGAAACAGAGAATAAAAATGCTGACCAAAGGAAATCAACTTTAATAAAAAGGAATGATATGAAGTAGGGAGTTGTGAAACTGTTTTGAGGGCATAGTATTAGTCTACAGATTCTACAGAGACAGTACATTCTACAGAGACAGTCATATTCGTGCAGGGTTCTGGGCGTTGGAAACCCCATTACCTGTTGCGCACAGGGCGATGAAAGTCTGCACATGCTTGCGGATCAGGTCCAGCTTATCCTCAGGCAGAGGCAGCCTCTTCACAATGTGCTCAATGAAGTCGTTAGGCGTAACAGCAGCCAGGTTCCACTTCAATTTACCGAGAACCACCAATTCCCATTCCTGAAAGGACACAAAGATGCATGGAAGAGAAAGTATTATCTAAACAATTACAAAACAGAAAGCATTTGTTCTGGATACTGACATAATGTTTAAGTAAAAGTAGGTATGACCTACGTTCTGTATGTTTGAACAGTGTCATGTGGGGTATTGACTGAATGTAGAATCTATCTAAAGTATCTTTGGTATTTTGAGTTCTGCTGGAAGTGGAATATGAATTGATGAAATGCTGGTTGGCTTTCTAGCCTGTTGGCCCAAGGGATTCTGGAAATGTCAAAGTTGGTTCATATTTCATTTCTGCTATTTTCCTTTCCACTGTGAGTGAATGTGAACAACCTTAAATCTTATTCCCAGTGAGGGCATAGAGGACAGAACCATTCTTTTTACATAAATTTAAATATATGGTTAGTCATTCTACTGCTTTTATGAAGAAAAACATGTTTGAGTTTCTAGGTAAAGAGAAACCGGTATATTGTATTTTATTATGTGTGTGTGTGTTTCTGATCTCCTGATTGATTTGCTTCATACTTATTGCCTCATCATGGCTTCTGGACTTCACTAGCAGGCATTAAGTCTGGATACCTTGTATGATCCATGGACTACATACTGGTATTTACACTCAAGAGAGACATAAGCAGAGTAGTGGCAGGCTACAGCTACATTACTCTCCCTAGCTAATAATAAATTATCTAAGCTACTCAGCTCTATTAGAAAATTGCAACAGCAGTGACCTCAGTGTCTGTTCAGCATCAGGTACTTTCCTCCTGAGAATGCAAGTCTGTCTATTTCTCACACACACACACACACACACACACACACACACACACACACACACAGCACTTAATTTTCTTCCTAATTGTGAGTTAATGCAAAAAAAAATTCAAATCCTAAACTACTAATCCTAAAATATCCAAAGTTAAACTACTAAACTGAAATGTATTGTCATACTAATCATTTGTCTTCTTTAGTAGCTTTTATTAGACGACATACATGTAAAAGATATTACCTTTAGGAAACATGAATGAATTAATCCATAACTTCAGGGCAATAACTGCCAGAAAAGACCTATTTTGCATCAACAGATTTAAGCAAATGCCAAACAGGCACTACCACTAATACATCATTTCAAAGTTAACACTTGAACTAAAATTCCTGATCCTAAAATATTCGTTCATTCACACTGAAATGATGTCAGCAGCGGCAGTTTTTACCTGGTCTAGGAAACAGTGAGTTTGTTGTCTAAAGTGGGAAAAGTAATGAGTAATTGGGTAAAACTGTCTGTGCACTTATTCTGACGGAGATGCTTTCTCTTCATTGGTGAACCACATGCACTTAGTCATGCACTGTTAGCCATTTAATCCCCTGACCAGCAAAGTACTGGTGATGTTTCTGTGCAGTTGAACAAAATGCTGCACTATGAACAACAACACAGACTGAAGAAGGATTCAGAACAAACACATCGAGATCACAGCCAGCCATCACTGATGCATGATTTCCTTGCCATCTCCGCATACTTGGTTTCAGCACTAGAACGACTTACCCACAAGAATAAACAGCTAAGATCTTTAGGGGCTGACAAACAGCTAAGAAGTAAATGCTACACAAGATAACAGAACTGAGAGGCTGCTAGTCACTGCTTTTTTCGAACATTAATTTTTTGTTTGTTTTTCAACATTTTTTAGAGAGGAAGCAGAATTTTTTTTGGATTGAATCCAAACCATAGCTTCTATTTATATAATCATTCAGATCATTTGGATTTCTGTAATCGATCTAGGTAAATACTAAGATGTTATGCTTTTGATAAAACTAAACTAAAAAGATTAAAACTGACAACATGCCACATAGACACATCAAGGTAGAGATGTATACTGTGTCAGAGTGAAGGTGTCAATGCAAAACAAATGGATAATTTGTTTCTTTTCTTTCTCTTTCGTGATCAGAATTTTTCAGAAGAAACAACGTAATTTTATTCATATAGTATCCCAACAGTCATGTTAAATTCATTTACTAACCTGTAAAATGACACGAAACAAGTTAGAATAAGTAAATACATTTGACTGAACAGAAGGAGTAGAGTTCGCGACTATAACTTCTTATGCCACTGCACTAAGGCAAAACTGAAAGCGGACTATGCTTGCAACACACTTTACATGCCCACTTCCTCTTTTTTATGCTGCTGCCACAAGTTAGCAAAGACAAAACTTAAAGATGTGACTGTTACAGACGAGCTCCAGTTTCCTGCATCTTTTCAGACCAGTGTCAAATGTTTAAAAAAAAGAAAAGAGGTCCTTAGAATAATTACGCCGACCATAGCATAATGGTGTTATCCTTGACCAGAATAAAATGAGTTCAGTTGATTTCCACTGCAAAAGAAACAAACTGATGAGCCTGTGGTGAGAAGCATGCATGCATACATCTTCAACACTTCAACAACCCAATCCAAATACTTCTGATGACACAGCGAACGCACTGTATCGACCTCCATTGGAGCAGAAGGACTCTTGTCTTGTTTAGATTTTGCATTTTTTTGACCACACTGTGGGAGAATGGCACATCACTGTGGAATGTTTCTGGAATTATGAAATTTGGATTTAGCCAGCTTGTGTTGCTCGAGTTGCCATAGTTGCTCTCAGATGCTTGGCTTTGTGTAGAAGCATACTGACTTGTACAGAAATACAGATACAGCAGGATCATTTGGATTTAAACTAAAGATTTTGATGATCATGATGATCATGATCATGATGATGATAAGTGCAGTATGCAGAAGCTTAATCTAATTTGTTCATCTGTGTGTGTGTGTGTGTGTGTGTGTGTGTGTGTGTGTGTGAGAGAGAGAGAGAGAGAGAGAGAGAGAGAGAGAGAGAGAGAGAGAGAATTTTCATCTCAACACAGTGATGGAGTGGACTCACATATTTGCCACTAGATGGAGATCGAGATCTATGGATAATTAAACTGCAGCGGCCCTCCATCACTACACACACACTTTACAGAGACAACCATTAAGGCTTAGCAGCTAGACTCTACCTTCATAAGTCGTAATGTTTTCATAAACTTAAAAATGACTTATCTTAAACCTTAAAAAATACTAAACAAAATATCTGAAATCATTTATATATATATATGTGTGTATATATATATATATATATATATATATATATATATATATATATATATATATATATATATATATATATACACACATATATATATAAATTCTTGTTTTTCCCCCTCAATCACCATCTGAGGCAAATATCTACACTGCATATTTAGGTGCTTACCAGGAGTTCTTGCGGTCGGATGGAGTTATCAGTGTAGATACATAGCTTTTCTGCAGTTAGAGGACGCGTCTCTTTCAGTTTGGACGCCAGAAACATGCACACTGCGCCGAGCAACTGCAGGTTACACTTTCTGGTGGGTACAACCGCTAAAAACCTGTCCAAGTAGTTCATAGCCAGTGGGAAAACTTCCTCCTCGCACTTTTGTTCCTCGCAGACCTGCAAAAGGCAGGACAGCGACGAGTATGAGTTCACCGGACGAAGAAACACGTGGTTCATCTTGCTTAATTGAAATAACTCAGGAAATAGAATCTGATCACAAATTAAACAAGTGTGTGTGTTTTTGGGGTGGGAAGGAAATATATCTTGCTCTTTGGTAAAAAGAAATCATTAAAAATGCAGGCTACAGTAACATAATTGATCGTCTACAACACTTGATCACGTAGTGTAATATAAAAATAATAAATGCATTTTTTATGAAGACTAAAAATGGTTTTCTAACATCTCTGTAAACAGAACTGAATTCCTTCGGTCCATTCAGTAAGAAATGAATTCAAGTCACAATCACCCGAGCCAAAAAAACAGCCATGCAGCACAGTAGGCTACGGAACAGCTTTTGCTTTTTTTTAATTCGTCATATTTTCATTAAATAATTAAAAATATAAATAAATTGTCTACGAACACGATTTATGCATATAAATGATCAGCAATGCGTTTTACATTATTCCCGACAATTGTCAAACACTCTGAAATATGTTTTATGTCAGAAAAACGCAATTTCCTAACAGAAGTATCCGACAGCGCTTGACGAGAGTGTCGCCTTTGCACCCAACTATTGTACTGAAAAAATTGTATAAATTATCCAGTTAGCTTCATGTTAACATTCAATACATGAAAATAAAGCCCAACTCTTCGCCTAACGTTTCCGATAAAAATCGGCGACATTTACCACAGATTTTGGGGATAATTTAACTTAATTCCTATGCTACACCGATTTCGATTAGTGTTGGGTTTAGGGAGCAGCATTGGGCCCTCGCCCTTCCGCGAACACATATTTGAAAAAAAATATACAGATTATTCACAACATAATTCGCATGATTTAAACATGCACTTTAAACGTCCATCCGTCTGTCCAGTGACATTAAAAAAGTTTTGTGACGTCTGAAGACATGAAATACAAAAAAGACAAGCGGACCGAATGTGGAAAAAAAACAACATGGCGTTTTTAGATTCTAGCTACCAGGGGAAAGCACTGAACTGCATACGTGTGCATGGAAATATTTATCGCAAAAAAATAAATAAATAAATAGCATGATGATGCAGGACACTCTCTTCTGCACAGACGATATGTTATATCTATTTTATTATCTTAGACAAACTCGTTTTTCGTACTTCTTTGCAATCATGTCGCTCTCTCCAAAAATCTACGACACAACCGTGAACCCGATCCAAAACGGTCTCTTAAAATAAACGCCCTTAAAATCGGCCTTGTCCATTCGGAAACGTTAAAATGGCTTTTTTTATTTCCTTTCACGGCGTCAGACCTACAGGTTGACAGTGAACCGGGGGTGATATAACGCTGTTTTTCAGTGCTGAGGAAATACTGTGAAGTTCACACACACAAACCTCCAGCATCCAAGTGGCCACCATCCTGCGCATGAAAGGCTGGATATCTTTCTGTACGCATTTAAAATAGGAGCACTGAGGCAGAAACCTCTCTTCGATGGTCAGAAGGCTCTGAAGCACCCTCTCATCGCCGAGAAGGTTCGGGTCGGGACGAGCTCGCACCACGGTGTCCACTTCCAGACAATACAGCTCCATTACTCTCTGTGTTCACAGTGCTTTCCGATCTTAAAAACACGGAACCCTAAAACACCAGAAAACTGGAGCCGCAGAAGGACAATTCGTCGAAGGGCATGTAAAGCGAGTGTGCGGGTCTATATCCTGTGCTTATGTCCAGCTTCTTTGGAGATCTTTCAGGCTTTTCCTTCCCTGGTGGTTGCTCTGCACTGCTCTGCTCTGCTCTGCTCTTTTCTCACTTCCAGGGTTGCCAGATTTCAAACCCTCCCACATTTTATTTTGACCCAACCCCGAGTGCAGCTTGCCAAATGACTGCTGGACCATTAAAACACGAAAAATTATGATAGCAAAACTTACTACCATTTTTACAGCCTACATATGTTTAAAAGCAAGATAGGAAACTACAATTCATGAGTTTGCAATACTCCGCATTACTCCGACTACCTGTGACGCAACAAGCGACCCCTTTAATAATATAATAATACTGCAAGATGACAGTTTGGGTGTGAATAATTGTTGTATTGATCATGCGCAAGATACACAACATGCAATATGATAACGTCTAATATTGAGTTAATGAATAAAGGTTTAAACATCAGTAGTAAGTCCCATGACTGCACAAAAGAGGAAAAGTTATATTAGTACTCATAAGACCAAAATGAGGGCTAGGACGTCTTTCATATCAAAATGAATATTTTTTTATTTTTTTTTTTAGTTAACGTCTAACTTAAGCTGTCTTTCTTTTTTTGCTTTTAAGTGGACTACTGCTAGTCTTGTGGTGAGATAGCTTTCGAGGAAATGGGTGTAAGAGGGTTGTTACTTCAGATAAATGTGTGATGCCACTGCACTCCGTCGTTTAGGGTATTTTCTCTGACTGGCGATAAGCACAACTTATATAGCAAATATAACACGTCTCTTTACTCCACAAAGGCGTTACCAGACAATGGAGTGAAACCAGTGGTACATTTACATTACTTAACATGGAAATAGGAAAAACCCCACGTCACCCCGCCTCCTCACCCCACGTCACCCCCCAAGAGTTTTAACACCCACAGTCACTGTATTTAACACCATGGTCTTAAATAAACTCAAGCTGTGTGATTACCCCCCCCCCCCCCCCCGCACACACACACACACACACACACATACACACACACACACACACACACGTGCTAATTCAACAAGAGTTAAATCAACAGTGCAGATCTTAATTAAACACTGAGTGTGCTCACTGAATTAAGAGAACGATGAAAACATGTTTGTCTTCCACTAACACACTTTAAACAAGGTGTTTTTTGTCAGGAGGAATATCAGCATCACATATTTAAGAGCAACAGGAATTTCTCTTTAAGCGCTTTTCTTTTCGAGGCCAGCTCGCTTCCTTTTTATTTGTCTTAATTTAACCAGCCAATAGAATCCGACGTTGTGTTACTGGGCAGACTTTTCAGCACTCCATTCCTCTTCACCTGACGACGATGAAGAAAGAGAAAATGAGGAAGAAGAAGAAAAAGAAGACGAGTAAGTGGTGGAGGAAGAAGAAAAAGATGATGATGATGATGATGATGATGATGATGATGATCTTGATGATGATTATGATGTGTCTTTTTTTTGTTGTGTTTATTTGTAATCAGACAACTGCAACCCTAAAAAACCCCTCTGAGTGTTCAAGAAGAAGCAGAAAAACTCGCAGAGGAAATGTTTTATAAAATACCTTCTGTACATTATTATTATTATTATTATTATTATTATTATTATTATTATTATTAGTAGTAGTAGTAGTAGTAGTAGTAGTAGTACTGGTAGTAGCCACTCGGTACTGAATTACTACTCAATCCATTATTACTCCATTAATTATTCCATTAGATATTATCATTATTTAATGAACAAGCATGCAAAATAAATAATAACAGTAAAAGAAGTACACAAATAAAAGTGTGCCTGTGCTTTTTATTCTTTATATGAGCAAGGATATGATATACACACATACAGAGAGAGAGAGAGAGAGAGAGAGAGAGAGATTATAATTTCTTGTTAAGAGACTAAAGTTCGACTGGTTTAAAAAAGAAAGAAGGCATAAATAATAGAGTGTTATTAATCATAATGTGCCCTAATAAATGCTGCATATTGCGCAATAAACCTCATTCGCTGAAAGTCGGGTTTTTTCCTCCACTGAAGCATCTTGTGTATAAGACACTCTGTAACTGTCAGTGATGTTAACATTTAAGGTCAGAATAGTGAGGGGTTTTTCTCCAGAATAGTGGAGTTTCCGGATCGACTCGGACATACAATTGGCTTCACAGGATCATAATTATAAGTAGGTCAAAGCAAGTCGCGTAAAAATGTGCTCCTTGGACAGGGGGAAATAATGATGCGTTGACTGGAGGATGCGCATATGAGTAGCTACTGAAAATTAATTTTAGTTAAATTACTACACTGCGGAAATGATCAAATATACTGATAAAATGCTGCATAAGAAATGATCAAATAAAATCAGAACTTCCCGACATGACCAAAAAAAAAAAAAAAAAAAAAACGGGACTTAAAATTCAAAGTTGCTTATAGCCATATAAAAAAAAACCCTGAGTATCCCTCAAACTGCGTGCCCTATCCTTCTGAAACGTGTGGCCAATATACACCAAACTACAGATTACTACAGTATAGTTACCATAAAAGGAGAACGGAACAAGACGGAAGAGCAGCGCGTGCAGATGGGTTGGCGGTTTTTTCTTCTCCTTCTTCTTCTTCTTCTTCTTCTCCTCTTTCGCACCCCCACACTCGCACATAAGTGACATCACTGACGTTTCAGCAGCTCTACTGAACACTCATCACTAAGTGCAATTTGGGTTCAGTTTGAATCCTTGGAAAGCAAAACTGGAAGTGTTGAAGGGCTCTAACACACCTGACTCCACACAACTCCTCAACTGACTACACGCAAGTTCTTCTTGGGTTTGTAAAGATGTGCGTTAGAGCTCAAACATCTATTATTATTATTATTATTATTATTATTATTATTATTATTATTATTATTATTACTATTATTATTGTTGTTGTTGTTGTTGTTGATCATTTATAACTGTGGTTTACATTTTTAAGATCATTTTTATAAAAGAAAAATAACCCCTTTCATTTTCAAGCCATTGTATTCAGCACATGTTCTGGCAGCTTACAGATGTGGCATTTCCTCTGAAATACTAATGAAATAGAATCATTTTCTGTTATAAATAGAGATAAAAAATAAAAACAAAAGAGCACCTGCACACACGTCTGTACACAAATGTGCTGCCAAAGAAATGAGATAAACACACACACACACACAACACACACACATACTAGATGTCTTGACAAAAATAACATGACAAAAAGGTAATGGACAAAACTTTTTTGATTTGAAAATATTATCATTTTCTCTTGATATTATTAATCAGTCATTGATCATAAATACATTATTATTATTATTATTATTATTATTATTATTATTATTATTATTATTGTTATTATTATTATTATTATTATTATTATTATTATTATTATTATTATTATCACCATCATCATTATTATTATTGTTGTTGTTGTTGTTCCTATTAATAAAAATGTTGTTTGATGTTTAATTAATTATATATTAATACAATTATATAAAGATTTGTAATTGTAAACCTTGTTACAGTTATTTAAATTAAACGTTTGGCCAGAATTTTATTAAATAATATATTCATGTATATTTTGTATATATTGTTTTGGAGCAATAAAATGGAGCAAATCAAACAAATAAAATCATTTGTTGTTTGAAATGTCACTGCAAAAATATAAAAATGTATAAAAACAAAAAAATACATAATCATAATACATAAATAATCCTTTTTATTCAAAAACAACACTAATCCACAACCCATCAAATTTATAATCCCACTGTTTCAGGCACTTAGTTCTCTTCAAAAACTCAAAGACAATTTTCTCATATATTTTTTCTTTTTTTTCTTTTTTTCGGCCGCAGATGTTCCTAAAGAAAAAAAAACAAGAGCAAGAGCTTATCCATCCTTTACAAAACAAAAATGTGTGATATGCTTCAATAGTTTACCTCAGCAGTTTTGTCCCTCATCTACTTGCACATCAAATCTCAGGTGTGCAGATGTTTCCTTACCAACTCAGCGATGAAGTTCTCCCAGTTTTATCACAGTAAGCAGAGCAGCAAGCTACACTTTCCAGATACATAAACATCCATCATGTGTTCTCTCATGAGCATCAAAAATTAATCCCGTATCAATCAGAATATCATCTACAATTTTTTTTTTTTTTTTTTTAAATTATGATAAAAGCAAAAAACAAAACTACATTTAAAAATTAAATAAATAAATAAATAAATACATTTATTTTTATATAAAACATGGGATCAAGTGATTGACATGGTACCAGAAAAGATTTATTCTTACTTTATACTTATTCTTATATTATATTAAGTGTCAAGACAATTTTATTTTATAGGTTTATCCTCATGTTACTACTACGACAAATAATAACGTAGTGCATTCTGAAAACCTGTATAAATTTATTACAGAAAAAAAAGGCAAATCTTTATTATTTATTATTTAAGCCTGTTTTTACTCACGTCACAGAGACGAGACCCTTATAGTAATCATGCTGGAGATGTTCAGGTGGAGAAAATAGAGAACAAAAGCAAGCAGTGAGGTAGAAAATGATCCTCAAACAGCAGAATTTGGGAATGCTACCAAAAACGTGACATAAAAACCATCATGGATTTACCCCCTCACCCTGCCTTCAAAAGACGTGTCTTAAGAAGATGAAATTTATTGGTTAAAATCGTAGCAGTGTGTGATGTTGACGGATGTTTTCTTCAGACTCGGTCCAGTGGTGTGATCAGCCTCTCTGTTGCACTCCTCTCACCACCATATGGGATTCTGTAGAACATTTAATGCATGTGAAGAAGATACTTTATACATGCCCCCCACCACCACCACCCCAGAACAGTTCCTTTTCCCATGTTCATATCTCAAGCCCTTGAGTTTGTCACTCATACAACAGCTGCTGTCTGATACAACAACTATCCAAGCATCCGTGGCTTTTTCCTCCTTCCCTCCTTGTCTGGGATCCTTGTGTGCCGAAAGAAACCCGGAGAGAAACAAAAGCACTGTTGGGAGGGAACCTTGCTGGAGAATGCAAGGACTTCTCGGGGACAGGTTGGTTGCGTCCCTCAGGAATCTGTCAGTGTGAAAGATCTGACTCGATCCCTGGCACAGATCGAGAAGGAAGGAAGGAAAGAAAGGAAGGAAGGAAGGAAGGAAGGAAGGAAGGAAGGAAGGAAGGAAGGAAGGAAGGAAGGAAGAAAAAAGAAAGAAAGAAAGAAAGAAAGAAAGAAATAAAGAAAGAGAAAATCCTGAAGACTTCCACCTGAACATGGAAGTGAGTTCAAACACACTTTGAGCATCAACACTGATCATTTTTGTCTCTCCGTTTTTATGCTGGGTCGCTTGGGTTCATCCTGATGACACTTAAACAGCTTTATAAACTTCTGTTAAAAGTCATAACAGAAACAGTGTCAGTTGAGACGCAGCTGCCATCTGAGCAGAAACACGAAAACAAGAGACAATAATTCAAGGGGATCTGAGCCTGACCGGTTACGCTGTATTATTATTCTCAAGGTTGATTCAACCAGAACCAACAGTTTAATCCATCCCATAATAACACCATCCCATAATAACACCGGGTGTCAGATGATTATGACCTTCAAACAATTTCATGACAATCATTAAGAATAATTAAAATTACAATAACAAAAGTGTTTGATCCCTGCAATATTTATATTTTACATACACTATACATCACGTAATAAATATCAAATATATATCAAAAAAGTCCCTGGAGAATATGATGTGTGTGTGCAATTGTGTTCTGTGTATTCATGGTAATGATATTGATTTCATTATCCAGCATCATGGGAGGAAAAATACCCTCAATCTTATTTCAAGAACTTTAGATAAATAAATAGACAGACAGACATTTAGACAGACAGACAGACAGAGAGAAAGAGTGAGATAGATAGATAGATAGATAGATAGATAGATAGATAGATAGATAGATAGATAGATAGATAGAGGGAAGAGGGAGATAGATAGATAGATAGATAGATAGATAGATAGATAGATAGATAGATAGATAGATAGATAGATAGATAGATAGATAGATACTTTATTGATCCTGGAGGAAATTCATTTATTGACAGTAAATCAATCAGTAATTTTATTGAGAAGATGAATAAATCTTATATCAGCAGATACTGAATTTATTTCTTTACCTTGTTGCCTGAACACAAAATCCCAGAATTAAAATCTACTAAAATCTGAGTGATTTGTCCAAACTTGTATTTACAGGAAGATTGTCTTTAGAAAGTGTTTTTAAAAGCTCTGTATCCAAGCAAGGACGAACGAATTCAGCGAATACCTGAAGCACGACACTCGTTTACTCATCTTCTCCTAGTAATGTGAAGTAAAGTTTGCTCAGATATATCACGTCTAAGATATATCACATCTCAGATATATCACATCTCAGATATATCACATCTCAGATATATCACATCTCAGATATATCACATCTCAGATATATCACGTCTAAGATATATCACGTCTCAGATATATCACGTCTCAGATATATCACGTCTCAGATATATCACATCTAAGATATATCACGTCTCAGATATATCACGTCTCAGATATATCACGTCTAAGATATATCACGTCTAAGATATATCACGTCTAAGATATATCACATCTAAGATATATCACGTCTCAGATATATCACGTCTCAGATATATCACGTCTCAGATATATCACGTCTCAGATATATCACGTCTCAGATATATCACGTCTCAGATATATCACGTCTAAGATATATCACGTCTAAGATATATCACGTCTCAGATATATCACGTCTAAGATATATCACGTCTAAGATATATCACGTCTAAGATATATCACGTCTCAGATATATCACGTCTAAGATATATCACATCTAAGATATATCACGTCTCAGATATATCACGTCTCAGATATATCACGTCTCAGATATATCACGTCTAAGATATATCACGTCTCAGATATATCACGTCTAAGATATATCACGTCTCAGATATATCACGTCTCAGATATATCACGTCTCAGATATATCACGTCTCAGATATATCACGTCTCAGATATATCACGTCTCAGATATATCACGTCTAAGATATATCACGTCTAAGATATATCACATCTCAGATATATCACGTCTCAGATATATCACGTCTCAGATATATCACGTCTCAGATATATCACGTCTCAGATATATCACGTCTAAGATATAACACGTCTCAGATATATCACGTCTCAGATATATCACGTCTTAGATATATCACATCTAAGATATATCACGTCTCAGATATATCACGTCTAAGATATATCACGTCTCAGATATATCAAGTCTCAGATATATCACGTCTCAGATATATCACGTCTAAGATATATCACGTCTCAGATATATCACGTCTCAGATATATCACGTCTCAGATATATCACGTCTCAGATATATCACGTCTCAGATATATCACGTCTAAGACATATCACGTCTCAGATACATCACATCTCAGATATATCACGTCTAAGATATATCACGTCTCAGATATATCACGTCTCAGATATATCACGTCTCAGATATATCACGTCTAAGATATATCACGTCTAAGATATATCACGTCTCAGATATATCACGTCTCAGATATATCACGTCTCAGATATATCACGTCTCAGATATATCACATCTCAGATATATCACGTCTTAGATATATCACGTCTCAGATATATCACGTCTCAGATATATCACGTCTCAGATATATCACGTCTCAGATATATCACGTCTCAGATATATCACGTCTAAGATATATCACGTCTCAGATATATCACGTCTCAGATATATCACGTCTTAGATATATCACATCTAAGATATATCACGTCTCATATCATCCTCCTAAAAGTACAAGTTTGGACAAATAAGCAAAGATGAGCAGATTTTGAGTCCATGATAACATTGACCAGGGAAAGAAAAAGAACACAAATTCAATCTGACTTTCGAAATGGAAAACCTTCCATTTCATGATTGTTAAAATGCAAATTAGTTCAGATATTTTTCACGGTTCAGCTAATCTTTCCCGAATCCCACAACCTTCAGCAGCGAGGACGTGTTCTGTCTGTTTATAGGAACTGTTTCTGCTAGGCATATCAGTTAGCTTAAACGGATGTTAGTCAATCGATCCAGAATAAACTGTACACTACAGCAAATTAAAAAAAAAAGTCTAATGCCAATAGAGCATACGATCTTCTCGTCTGCTGGAATTTAAACACAACTTCCTGAAGAAAACAAAGGTGACTCGATTAAAAAGCCGCATCTCAATCAGATCTCTAGTTCAGTAGTCAGGAACATTTTAATGACTCACTCTCTCTCAAGCTAACACATGAATATAAGATATAAATAATCCTTTGAGATACTTGGGTTTTTACATTGGTGACTGAAGGGGAAATTAGGTTATCAGAGAAATACCACGACTCACAGTTGAGACGTTTCTTGCTTTTTTGGTCCAAGGTGCTAATAAGATCATAAGTTCATTAAGAGCCAAGAAGATTATGAAGATCAACATGAAGTCGCTCATCACAGTGATTCAAGCGCTCAAGTAATTTTTGAAACGATATAAGTTGCGGCTTCCTTGAAAGTAAAGGTAAAAAAATTGGTGACACATTTGAGATATTAAATAGCTCCATTGACCAACTAAACTAGAATTAGATGAAGAAGAAGAAGAAGAAGAAGAAGAAAGAAGAAGAAGAAGAAGAAGAAGAAGAAGAAGAAGAAGAAGAAAAAAGCAACCAGCAGATGTAATAAACATTATTATCTTCATTAAACCACTCGGTGAGCACTCGAGATCTGTGAATGGGAAGGGGCGGGGTCATGCTGGACACGCCCATGCCCACGCCCACCAGGGTTGTAAACCTTTCATCGTTTAATAAAGGTAGCCAGTGAGAAGTATGGCTTTTTGATCAATTTGGCTATGACGCTTCTTCTTAAGAGTACAAACAGACCCAAAACTAGAGCTGTACAATAAATAAATGCCCACCAAGAGCATAATAAAGCCGCTATTTTTATAAACTGGTTAATAGGTTGTGAAATAAAGGAAGTTGCAATCAAGCAATCTGGAGATAATTCATTTAATTCATTTATTGTAAGCCAAAAACAAACTGTGCTAATATTATATTGTACTTCAGTACTATCACCACTACCTCTCTCGCTCTTGCACTCTCTCTCTCTTCCTCTCTGTAGATTAAAAATCCCACATTTACACCTGCTAAACACACAAATGAACGTTTTTTTTTTCATCTCACTTGGTTAGCATCTTGACTGAGCTGCTTACCCCATTGTGTTGTTGCTTTATAGTCTGTGGGGAACCCACGGGAGCAGATGGGCCTTTCAGCAGAGATGAGCCCATAAGATTACTATAACAATTTCAGCTTTCTCACGTTCTACATGCATCAGGTGCTCGTACGTCTTACTTTATTTTTTCTTCAAAAAAGCTCTCAACCAACACACGGACCAAAAAAGATCTAACACGTATTTAATAACTACTAAAATAACCTTCTGGTGCCACATTCTATACAAATGTCCAAATATAGACCTGAAAATGATGGACCTGCATTAAGAAAGTGTCGTAACCGCTCAAAGGTCTTCAGAATTTCAGATCTTCTGTAGTCATTGCCAGATATAGCTGTTATCAAGCGAGGCCTCAAGATGCAAGGAAATGACAATCTAATCTAAGATCTAACATCTCATCAAATTGTAAACTTCCTAACAAAGCCTAACAGAATGTGACATGTTTATACGTCAGTGTCATTTTTAGTTATAGCATTCAGAATGCTGCCTTGATGCCCGATGACGCCTGAGATCACAGAGCACAGGCTCTCCGTGACCCGAGGTAGTTCGTATAAGTGGTAGAAAATGAGTGAGAGAGAGTGAGTGAGTATTCAGACAGGAGCGTAACCCCAGCAACAGCCAGAACTAGCAATTCGTCGCTGTCGGGCGGAAACCTTGTATGTCCAAATTTTGTCAATTTCATATTTATTCACATATCGATGCTATTGGTCAGTCCCCACGTGGGTCTGTTATTTTTACAAGTTATTAACCAATCTAAAGTCTTGAAAATAGCTTGAGCGCAAATCTCATAACTCCATTGGACACTTCAACTGTCCACCTCTTCCTCACTCCGTGGGAGAGCTTCACGGCATATTTCTCCTCAAGAAGAGTCGCAACGAATCAACACGTCTTCTGAGGTAAATGTCTTCAAAACACTGGGCTCAAAGAAAAAAAAATCTTGACCCCCGCTAGTTCTGGTGCTCGTCTGAGGACAGGAATTTAGCGCAAGACAATCCACTGCAACGCGGACTAAACCCTGTGTACTGCAGATAAGGTACGGCGTTTTTTAATTTCCTGAAAAATAACGGTTTTGGAGATACGAGGATTCCGTCTGACAGCGACGAATTCTAACCTCCTCAATATTGACACCACGATTAACTAAAACATATGTAGAAGTCATTTATTTGGTCACATTAATGATGTGACAAATCAATTGTGAGTTTGCCATAATGCAGGCAGTGGTGGCTCTGTTGGTGGTTGTTGATTGGAAGATCAGGGTTCAAGCCCCAGCACTGCCAAGCTGCCACTGTTGGACCCTTAAACAAGGCCCTTAACCCCTTCTGCTCCAGTGGCACTGTATCATTGCTGACCCTGTGCTCTGACCTCAGCCTCCAAAGTTGGGATATGCAAAGAAAGAATTTCACTGTACTGGAATGTAGATGAGGCAAAAATAAAGGCTTCTATTTCATAGATAAAATCCCCCCCCCCCACCCCCTCTATATAAGTTGGTATCTTCCAACTATTACCTCACAACAAAAAGGTTGTTCACATCGGATGTCCATGTCGCACCATCTTCTGTAGACATGGTCACGAGACATCCGGTTTTGTTTTAAATGACTCATTACACTATTGTAGGATTTCTGAACTTAACGAGGTGATGTGAAGCTTGGAATAGACACATGCAGTGTGAACGTCCTGAAAACGCCGCTAGGCACCTAACCCCTGCACTTCCATTCTTTTACTTACAATTTCACCTTCCTTACAACAGTTTTGCAGACAAGACAAGACTATATGCTTCGCATGCAAATAAATAAATTAATTAATTAATTAATAAATCAGAAGATGTGTATAAGTGAATCGGTTCCAGTGTTCATTCATTTGAACTGTTATTATGGCCTGTGTAATAGGTTTGAATGAAACAATATTTGATCATAATGATAGATATATTAGATTAAATGGATGGATGGATGGATGGATGGATGGATGGATGAAGAGAGTGAGATAGAGAGAAAACTACAGTAGATAAGCAGAAGGAAATGATGTAATGATACTGCAGATAAAACAAAGCATATAAGGCATTTTTTAAAGTGGTCATTGCAAAAATAATGACAGCATTAGCAAGTGAAAAAATCTTGAACAGAGAAGATATAATTTTAATAAAGCAAAAAGATGCTCAGTTAAACCTGTTGGACTCTTTTTACTCCTTTCAAGCATGAAATCGTCTAAAAGCGGCATGTTTTCAAGCATTTATTTCAAAGACGGAAGCATCATAAAATAGCAACAGAATAAGAAAAATTTAAAGCTTAAATTGTCGAACACTAGAAAATATTCCATGGATTTTCGGAGATATTTGAACTCGATTATTGCGGCGTGAGTTTTATTCGTGTTGTAAAAGACTTAATGAAAGGACCCGCAATTCAGGCCTCAAAACTAAAACCTGAGTATCGGAGAAATCAACTCCTCCACTTCATCCCGATTACACCGGCACGCATGAATTCACAGGGCGAGTACCAGCGCCTGGATCAGGCTACAATAATCTGATCCTTTTGGGCCAACTTGAGTGTCGGGGTGTAATTTACGATGTGTATCTTTCAAGTTTGTTCTCCCTGCCTCTTCCTATAGAGCCTCCTATGCCGGAATCTGCTGTGCGGGTCTGGAACATGTGTTGCACGCTATCTGGCTCACAAAGGTAAAGGGAAGCTTAACATCCTGGGAAAATCTCAAACAGTGTGAAATTACCTTGATCCAAAGATTCCTGGCGCATACCAGCTCAATGAACCCATAACAGTGCTGCGGAGCAGGCAGACAGCCCACTGAGGAACAGCTGGGACAGATAGACGAGGAGAGGGAGAGAAGAAAGGAGGAGGTGAGACCAAAATAAATAAATAATTAAATAGAAAAAAAATGTAATAGTAGCTGTTTTGTAAACAAGAGTTACTTGAATTTGGATACTCGCTCAGAGGAATTGCTAAAACTCTTGACCAAAGAAGAAAAAGAAGAAGTAGTAAATCGACGAGGTTATGACGTCGATAAGGACTGAGCATTGCCTCTGCTCAGGACTCTCCCGTGACTATGACTTTGTTTGGGTTTATTTAGGGAGGTGGAGGACATCTTGGCTGGAATGCTGTTGTTATGAGCATAAATCTGGTGAAAGCTCTCAGCAATTTCTTCTTTTATCCTCAGACACAACAGGAAGGAGGAAACGTCACATGGTGTGAGAAAGAAAAAAAAAAAGAAAGGTGACACGAAGCGACACGAGCCCGTGTGTCTCGTCCGTTTACGTTTATGGCAATTTAGCAGACAGCCTTATCTATTTTATGTCATTTTACACAAGTGAGGAATTGAGGTTTAAGGGCTTTGCTCAGGGTCCCAGCAGTGTGGTAGATCGGTGGACCTGTGGTTTGAACTCACAACCTTCCAACACTTTAACCACTAGACTACCACACCCACACTTCGCCCGATTTCACTTGGTCACGCAGTACTCTCGTCTCATTTCAACGGACTCGACTCATGACCGGCTGAAAACGGTGTCACCTTTAGTTCCTCTGCACGAATGAGATCATGTTTGTCTGCTTATGGAACTCAAGCACTTGAGAAGAAAAGTGAAGCGATGCATTCTTCGAGTAGTAGCCCAGTCTAAAAATAGACAGAGATGCCATGAGTTCAGGAGAATTTCAGGATGGTGAAAGAATACTGCGACATCAAAGTCAAACACATATCCTCTCCATCCCCACACACACACACAAAAACACACACAAACACTCACAGCAATATATAACCCTAACCCTAATCTTAACCCTAACCCAAAAGTAGAGATAGATATAAAATTGATTGCTAGTTAAATTAAGGCAGAGAATGTTTCCTGCGGTTGCCAGGCAACTCGACAAAACATATCAGAGCTCTGAGTCATTTCGTTCGCAACAGATTATTCAGCTGCATTCATATAATGTACACTGCCCAAATTCTGATCATGCTCAGTAGATAATCTGCACCAGGGTAAAGCATCAGTTCGAAGTGAATACATGTAGACAGAAGGAGAGAAAGCATACTGTGTCTCAGCATCGTTTCAAAGGCAATGTGTGTAACTAAAAGCACCTGCGTTCTCAATGCCATTTTGTAACGAGTTATCTCCCGCAACTTGACCTCAGCATACTTATGATGCCTTAGCATGAGAAAACGAGAATGTTGTTTCAGTTTTGACACAATGCGCGAAAACTTTTGCATGAAACTTTTGATCTTAACGTTCAGGGAGTGTATGAGCAAACGGTGTCAACCCCTCTACACACACACACACACACAAATGCACCTTTATCACAGCCTGAGAGATTCTATTGTGGCCCAGAAAGTTTTGTTGGTTTTGGTTCCCAGCCAAGCTCTTGTAGATATTTATCAAAAGATACCTACATTCACATTCAGTTCTGTATTTTTTTATAAGATCTACATGTTGCATGTGGACGTGCCAAAAGCCTATATGAAAGGCAGCATGAGCTAATGGCGGACTTCACACCTGCTGTGGCCTCATGGGACAGTTTGGTCATTACAGGAATACAGCTGGAATGTGTTTGGTCAAACTCGGGATTAAAAGCAGGGCTTTAGGTTTACACGTCATTTCACACCAATTAGTCATTTCGCTAAGTCACAATCAGTGTGAGATTCAGATTTTAGTCTTAGGTAGTATTCGGTTTGGGATTCGGACTGGAAATGTATTTATAAAGCAGCTCAGAAATACTGCGACGTAACATCTGAGGGAAGAATTGTTTACCGATTACATAACGATGCAATAGAATTTTACTACTGTTTACTATTTTGACTACTTCGTGCATTTCATATCTTCAGAACGCACGTCATTTGGGCAGCACTACAGCTCTGTCCTTTGGGGCAGTTGAAAAGCTCACATCAGCAAAACAACCGCTGGAGCCCAAATCACAAGATGATCGAATCGATTCTCGCATTTGGTTCGATTCGAGTGGATTCAGAACGGCGCTAGAGATCTCATGAAAGCAGAACCAGAGTACCTCATAAACGTGATGGTTGTGTTCTCACCTGCCTAAAGAGCCACACAGAGGAGGACAACATTCGAAAGAAATTCCACACACAATACATGACGGCAGTCTTGGAAAAATTTCTACCGTTTGGAGCAACAGCAACAAGATCTCAAAATGCCAAAAAATAACTTTTTCAGCAGATGCTGTAATACATTTTTTGGTATATTTGATTATATTTATATATATATTGGTATAAATGATCAGTAATACTGTGAGCGCACATAGTGTAAGTCACACATAAATTCAAGTTCAGAAATTCCCAAACTTGGACAAACCAAAGAAAACACCCACACAACTCAAAATTCCTACTTGGAAACTCAGTTTAAAAAAGTCCCAGCCTCAGAATTCATGTCAATGAATCGTCATCTGAGCGTCTAATGCATACAGCGCACAAAACTGGAAACGCTTCAGGAGTCTTGAAGCCTTTATCTGATTAGTTGGATTCTACAGGATTTCCAGGAGAAGTAAATGTGGGGATGTACAGTACTCTAGTAGCCTAGTGGTTAAGGTGTTGGACTACAAATCAGAAGGTCATAAGTTCGAATCCCAGGTCCACCAAGCTGCCACTACTGAGCCCCAGAGCAAGGCCCTTAACCCTCGGTTGTATAAATTAAAAGAAATTATAAGTCACTCTGTATAAGGGTGTCTGCTAAACGCTGAAAGTTAACTATAAAAAAAAACATGACAACAACATGCTTTTTTTCAAAGACAGAAAAAAAGACAGTGAGAGCTGAAAAGAAAGAAAGAAACAGCTGAGAGAGAGAGAGCTGAAAAGAAAGAAAGAAAGAGCTGAGAGAGAGAGAGCTGAAAAGAAAGAAAGAAAGAAAAAAGACAGAAAAAAAGACAGTGAGAGCTGAAAAGAAAGAAAGAAAGAGCTGAGAGAGAGAGAGCTGAAAAGAAAGAAAGAAAGGTAGCGTTTTGTTTTTTAACGGTCCTCCTGGAAACAATGCCGTTGTGATGCTCTGCTTCCCGTCATACAAGAAGGAAATCGTCAATGAAAACATCATGTATACACCTGTGACAATTAGAGCTTTCAAGGATCAGAAGTTCACGGAATTATTAATTCACACAACTCTTAAAATCTATGGTCGCAAACTGGTATTTTTTTTTTTTATTTTACATTTTCACACCAAAAACACGACTCTGAACAAAACAAACGTTGATTGGTTGCTTTACCTGTCAGTCAAATGCCCTCTTGGATGGTCCTGGTTACAGAAGACTACCTGAACCAAAACAGCCCAAGACATCAAATCAACATGGCTGCTTATTTGTTTTAGAGCCAAAAACAAATATATTCACTTGCTAAATAATAACATTGACTATAAAGTACACCGTTAAAAGTTCACTTCAATTTTTTTTTTTTTTTTTTTTTTTTTTTATTATTAAATTTGTAGTTTGAAGAGATAATACGTCCAAAACAGCGTTATTGAGACAAATTCCCACTTCCACATTAGCACGAACGCAACAGAAAACCTTTACTGAGAAGTACGCAACGAGAGAGTGTGAGGAAACTCTTGTGGAAGGAAAGTGTGACCAAACGGAACAACTCTGATTGTGAAGGCCACTCCGTAGGGACTCGGGAGATTGAGGGGAAGCCAACTGAACTTCGGAAAAGAGTTTGTGCTTTGGCAGTCGTCAGGAATAAAAACACAAACACATGCTTTTGTGATAATTCGATCTTTGTTTCGCTCTTAAAGTACACAAACGATCTTCTGTTAGCAAACCGAAAGGCTGATCAATATAAAGTGCTGCAGGAATGAATAAAAAAATACAGGAAATAAATGTTATACTATGTAATGTTTGCATTTCTGGTTCCATCCCACAGTCACAAAGCAAATGGGTTTTTGTTTTATTGGGGCTTTTGGTGAAATGCCTGAAAACTGAAATAGGCTCTGTGGTTAACACGAGCTCCAAATATTCATTCATTCATTCATCTTCTACCGCTTATCCGAAGTACCTCGGGTCACGGGGAGCCTGTGCCTATCTCAGGCGTCATCGGGAATCAAGGCAGGATACACCCTGGATGGAGTGCCAACCCATCACAGGGCACACACACACACTCTCATTCACTCACACACTCACACACTACGGACAATTTTCCAGAGATGCCAATCAACCTACCATGCATGTCTTTGGACCGGGGGAGGAAACCGGAGTACCCGGAGGAAACCCCCGAGGCACGGGGAGAACATGCAAACTCCACACACACAAGGCGGAGGCGGGAATCGAACCCCAACCCTGGAGGTGTGAGGCGAACATGCTAACCACTAAGCCACCGTGCCCCCTAGCTCCAAATATTTCCACATTTTATTCTAGAACATAAAACACATCAGTAAAACCCCAAACCTGATTTTATTTTTTTCATGGTTTGAAAAAAAGTTGTTGTGATGTGAACAAGTGGCTAAACATCTACTACTACTTCGACTTTTCATTCATTCAGACTCATCCGCCAGAACAGCACAGTGTGTGTGTGTGTGTTTTTACATCTGCTGATTGTATTCAAGCTTCAACATTCATAAAAGTTCTGCTCGTCTTGACCATTGTATAAGAACCATCAACTTTTGTTGGACACACAGCTTATTTTCTGTGGTAATACAAAATGCCAGTGGAGAAACACTAGGTGTTTATGGTCGAAAGAAATCAGAGTAATGATCGCTTCCGGGTCGGTCTAGAGAAATCCCTGCTCACTGCAGCACTCTGAACATATACAGTGTTATAACGGTAGCGTTGTGAGATATAGTCAGTACTTGAAGTTGCCAAATTCTGATGACTCGACGACTTGGAGCGTCGACGTGTCTCCAAAAGTGGTGGTCTGGTAGCTTTAGTCTGAGTGCACATACCCTGTTTGAAGAGAAATAAATTGAGAGACTGTTAATGTCTGTTTATATCTTCTAGAAGCTAATCGACAACAGGAACTAAGTCCTCTGTTAAAAAAACAGGAACTAACTCCTGGCTATAAACAGAATATTGTTTTTTTTTATCCATTTATTATTTACCAGGCTCAGTTTACATGGAGCGACGAATCCCTGCGAAGCAGCTGTTACTATAGAAACAATCATAATCATCATAAATTTATCGTCATTTCAACCGCATACAGCTGGCGCAGTACAAACCGACAGGAAACGACGTTCCTCCAGGACTGCGCTGCTCCGTAAATTTTACCTCTTGTTATCTTGTTCTTTACAACTTTTCAACTGTTGCACACAGAGGAAGAACACGGATATCCAAAATGTTCATGATGAGCTAGTTTCCTTCTGCATTTCACATATGATGATGTCAGTGATAAAAAAATGGGAAGAAACTGCAAAATGAAGATGCAGTTTGTCATGTTATGCCCATGGTGTGTGTGCACTATAATGTGGAAACGATGTGGAAAAAATGATGTGAAAAACAAGTAATAAATCAAACACTGTGCATGGCATTTAACCGGATTATGTAATGTAAGACAATTGCACGTGTAACCTTTGAAATGTCACTGCATTTCATCATGTTATGTGTGAAGACAGAACTACGTGTAACAGTAGCACCAATAGTGCATGTGAGCAGACATGTGCAAGACCAAAGGTACAGCACAATAACAGACACTGACTTCTATACTAATAAAGTTCAATAATAATCTGCTGCAGATGCAAAGATAAAAGAAAGACAGCAGGAAAAAGACGTAAGCGATTCAACAGCTCAATAGGAGTTTTGAGACGTCCCAAGTTTCCTGTTACACAAACTCTGTGTCTTTCTGACACAGTAACAGTCACATGAACAACAAGTGACTTCTTGGCTCTCTTGGAATGCCTGTGCATCTAAGACCATGTGCCTCTGAGATAATAAAGAACAAACCTCAGTATGCACTGGAGAAATCCGTCTGGAATTGTATCTGAGCAACACTTCCAGCAACACACTGCTTGTCCTTGATAAAGAACAAGCCATAATTGGGTTAATTGGTTAACGCGTGCTCCGATTCGTGTTTCTCATTTCTTACCGCGCTCTATTTGTGGAAGGAATGAGATCAGCTGGATGCCATCTGAAGCCTCGTTCACGCCAAAGGATGTCCGGAGGTTGTTCAGGGTCAGCGTGTGAGCTTGTTTTTTTTTTTTTTTGTTTTTTTTAGGTAAAGTGAAAGTAGCTCTGCCAGACAAGAGCACGACAAGAGCACGGGTTTAAGAATCCGCTGACTAAAAGCATACAAGATTTCTGGTTTGTAGAAAAAGAAAAAGCACAGGAATTGTTGTACGGTGAAGGCCACATCGCAGGACAGCGTTTCACCTCCCAGTCACTCCCCTTTAATTACGTTAGATCGTACATAATCAAATTGCAATTACTGACAGAAGTGAGAGCGGCGCTTTTCTCGGTTCTAATATAATACACGTGTTCCCGAAAATACAGAGAAGACTGTTCACAGATGAGCTGGAGGGGAAAACTATAAAAAAAAAAACATGACAACAACATGCTGTACACACCTACAGACCAGGCATCTATGGAGGAGAAAGAAAGAAAGAAAGAAAGAAAGAAAGAAAGAAAGAAAGAAAGAAAGAAAGAAAGAAAGAAAGAACTGAACAGTAAGAAAGAAAGAAAGAGCTGGAAAGAAAGAAAGAAAGAAAGAAAGAAAGAAAGAAAGAAAGAAAGAAAGAAAGAAAGAAAGAGCTGAGAGAGAGCTGAAAAGAAAGAAAGAAAAAAGAAAGAAAGACAGAAAGAGAGTGAGAGCTGAAAAGAAAGAAAGAAAGAAAGAAAGAAAGAGCTGAACAGTAAGAAAGAAAAAAAGAAAGAAAGAAAGAAAGAAAGAAAGAAAGAAAGAAAGAAAGAAAGAAAGAAAGAGCTGAACAGTAAGAAAGAAAGAAAGAAAGAAAGAAAGAAAGAAAGAAAGAAAGAAAGAGCTGAGAGAGAGAGAGCTGAAAAGAAAGAAAGAAAGAAAGAAAGAAAGAAAGAAAGAAAGAAAGAAAGAAAGAAAGAAAAAAGAAAGAAAGATAGAAAGAAAGAAAGAAAGAAAGAAAAAAAGAAAGAAAGATAGAAAGAGAGTGAGAGCTGAAAAGAAAGAAAGAAAGAAAGAAAGAAAGAAAGAAAGAAAGAAAGAAAGAAAGAAAGAAAGACGAGAGAAAGAAAGAAAGAGCTGAGAGAGAGAGAGCTGAAAAGAAAGAAAGAAAAAAGAAAGAAAGAAAGAAAGAAAGAAAGATAGAAAGAGAGTGAGAGCTGAAAAGAAAGAAAGAAAAAAGAAAGAAAGAAAGAAAGAAAGAAAGAAAGAAAGAAAGAAAGACGAGAGAAAGAAAGAAAGAGCTGAGAGAGAGAGCTGAAAAGAAAGAAAGAAAAAAGAAAGAAAGAAAGATAGAAAGAGAGTGAGAGCTGAAAAGAAAGAAAAAAGAAAGAAAGAAAGAAAGAAAGAAAGAAAGAAAGAAAGAAAGAAAGAAAGAAAGAAAGAAAGAAAGGTTAAAAAAAAACATGACAACAACACGCTGTGTCATGCAGCAGCTATAAAAAGGGATGCATGACTTTTTTTTTCTGGAATCAGTCTGAGAAGAAGAGCTATTTTTAGTCACTGCATTAAGCAGGGAAGTGTAAATAGTGGCTGAAGCCCAGAGGCAGACGTGTGGATGACAAACAGCCAGCAGATTCTCTGACATATTCAGCCACAGTCAGGACTCTGGGGGTCAACCTGAAAGAATGTGGCCATAGGCATTGAGCTAAACCGTCAGCTTTGTTTTAGAGCTTCACTCTTTACTCTTTTCCTTCACCACCCCCTCTGTCTCTTTCTATCTCTCTTTCTTTCTCTCTCTCCCTCGGTTTTCCTCTGAAGGTAATCTGTGTCACCCTGTGATTCTAAGCTATGTGCTTCAAGTCTTTCAGGCTGGGGAGGGAATTCTAAGATCCCATTCATTCAGGAAAAGAGCTTTCGTGGGGATTTTGGATAGTACTGAACCACCCCCCTGTACACACAACCAACCAAACCACCCACCCACCAACCCACCCACACACACACACACACACACACACACACACACGCACATAAACACACCAGGTTCACCGAGGCTTGACTTCCACTCTCTTGAGCTTCCCAGCATGTCAAGGGTCAGAACCCAGACCTCCTCACTGATGGATCAAACCCCCCCTGCGGCCACCTTCCACCCTTTTTCTTCTTGTTCTCTCGTTCTTTACAACATTGGAACTTTTCAACTATCGCGCACACACACAGGACTGGAGACACAAAGAATGGGCATTTAAAAATTAATAATGAACTAGGGATGGACCAAAGGGATGGACATAAGAGCGACATAACAGACCTAAATTATTTCGGGGAGACCGAGAAATCTTCTCTTCCTTTTATGGAAAAATTGCATTTCACATTTGACAATAAAAAAAGAAAAAAAAAAGTGAAAGTGCATTCCGTCAAGTTATCTCCTGGTACGTGTGAATTAAAGTAAGCGTGGCATCATCTTAACGTTATGTGACGACATGAAAAATAATGCCACTAAATGTGAACTAAATTGTGAGGTAAACTGCGTTAAACGTTTAAATAAAAGTGAAAAATTAACCCTGTAATAAATAAAACGTAAAAAAAACAACAACACGAAAATCAAATCACGTGCACTATACTGTGAATATGAAAAGTAAAGTGAAAATAAATAAACAAATAAGGAGAAAATCGTATGCACTGCATGTTAACGGTTTGTGAAATATTTGGTGACGTATCGAAAACAATATGGGTGTAAACTTTAAAAACAATTTGCATAAAACCGTTCAAATCCAGGGTGTATGAATGATCACGTTTAAAAAAAAAATGTTATATAAAATTAGAAGAAAATGTAGTGCTTTTTCGGTGGCTTAGTGGTTAGCACGTTCGCCTCACACCTCCAGGGTTGGGGGTTCGATTCCCGCCTCCGCCTTGTGTGTGTGGAGTTTGCATGTTCTCCCCGTGCTTCGGGGGTTTCCTCCGGGTACTCCGGTTTCCTCCCCCGGTCCAAAGACATGCATGGTAGGTTGATTGGCATCTCTGGAAAATTGTCCCTAGTGTGTGATTGCGTGAGTGAATGAGAGTGTATGTGTGTGTGCCCTGCGATGGGTTGGCACTCCGTCCAGGGTGTATCCTGCCTTGATGCCCGATGACGCCTGAGATAGGCACAGGCTCCCCGTGACCCGAGGTAGTTTGGATAAGCGGTAGGAAATGAGAGAGAGAGAGAGTGTAGTGATTTTTGTAACTTTTTCTTGTAGCCCTAACCGCATGCTCCGAATCACAGAAGTGATTTCATCTGTTACTTGTATGACAAATTTAAGGTTGGGAAAATGTATAACTGCAGTCGTAACGTAAAAGAAGGCGCCTTAATAAATGACATACAATACACACGAACTGAAAAACGTGATTTTTCTTTTTCAGAACATACTGTAGCGTCAAATGTTCACTCAATAGGGATTTGATGTTACCGAAATCTACGGTAGACATTTCTTAGGTTAGGAAAATCTCTATAATATCTAGGGGGGTTTAGTCCAACCCAGTGGCGATGGATGACAGAGGGGAAAACGCAATGGGGCATGTGGTCCATCTGACCTGCCAAACCCTAATTATGCCCAATTACAGCTTTAACACAAGCAGGCTGCTGTTCAAAGGTCTCTGGGTGTTAGGCCAAGCATTTCCTGCTCCCTGAATGGCTACCATCACTGCAACTGACTCTCTATGCATACAGCTTCCACCGTTTTCTATTACCTGGCGAGTTCAAGTGACATTCCCATACTTTAGCTTGGCATCTCTCCTTTTCTCTTTCTTGCTCTTCCTGAATACACATAAAGGTTTTAAGTGGCTGCCCCACAGTATACAGTACACGCCATTCATTCAAACCTCCACCGACGAGCCGCACGATGGATGTATGTATAGGGAACTCTAAGCACCACTGTGTCTCCTAAGGTAATATGGAAACTCTGTCTATATAAAATAAATACACTTCTTCAGCACTGAAAAAAAAAAAAAAAGTCGTAGATTGAGATCCGTTCTTCGGTTGACGCACGACTAACTTTGACCTTGTCAAATTCACACCTCTGATGCGTTAAGCCGACTGTTTGTTTTCGAGGGAGCTGTCTCCATTTCCATTCGCTCCATTGTCATTCTGGAAAACCGTTGATCCTCTAACCTACTAATCTTTAACTGGGTGGGAAGAGTACACTTCCCAGCTTGTGTTTATCCTTACATCTCCATAAACGTGACTCGTCTTTCGTTCTTGCCAAAGCAGGAGGTACGGTAGCTGAGAAAACCTGAAGAAATAGTGTACCAACAGGTTTGCTTTCCACACCCCCTAAGAAAATAAATACTCGATAATGACTGCTTATTAAAACATGAAATATGACCAAGATGGAAAGTGCGCATTCCATGGGAAATCCATAACAAGCAAAAACATGTTCTCTCATCAGAACCGATGAGAAACGGCAGGGGGGGAAGAGATGAACTAGATATTTACAGCATGTCCACGATTACTACGCCGACGGGTTGCCGTCTTCCGTGAGCAAATCTGTGTACAGGGTAAACGTTGCACACGGGGTTAATCAGTATGAAAATACTAAGCTTAATAATATTTTTTTAATGTACCACAATCAGATGTGACTGTTTCCCTAAACGCAATCCAGCACAAAGATACACCTTCTTTCTGGTGTCCAGGTTTGAGTGCCGCCTGCACCATACCGTACCTACCACCTGAGCAATTTGTCTGTAATCCTCCCTGGAGCAAGGTGAAAGGAATAATGGTTAACCTGTTAATCATAACCGCAGTTATTTATGCTACAGCTCGTATGAATTTCTCAACCAGAAGTTGTGTGTTAATATTCTGTAACTGCAGCACAGGCAATAGTTCTGATTGTAATCCAAACGTTTACATTAATGCACTTATCTCTTCTATTGTATAGTATTCAGGGACTTGTACAAATGACACTCTACGTAATACCTTCTAACCTACCATAAGCCTTCTAAGATAATAGAAGATGCTTATGTAACATTTATGGAAGGAGTTTGTGGTATCCGTGCTTTCTGTCAGTCAGATTTTCACCAAGGGAACGTTTTCACGACGTTAGAGTTTACTCTGGTTGTAGTTTCTCTGTGACGTGATTAGCTGCTAGATGTACTTTTTTTTGTCATATTAACTTCATCAGAATAAAAGAGATTTGCCGTTGAGGGAACAACAGCTTATAGCTGCTATAATGTAAGTGATTAAAGGAACTTGTTTAGTGGATTTTGCAAAAATGTAACTTTAAATGGTTAAAAATCACAAATTATTTTCCTATAACAGAGCATCGGCAAATGTCATATTCCTTACTTGTTACAGAACAGGGGCGGTTCTAGAGGCGGGGCCACAGGGGCCCTGGCCCCTGCTGAAATCTGATTGGCCCCTGATTGTCCCCAGATCCGTCAATCGTCGACGAGAAGAGCAACCAGAGATTTTTTCACAACGATCACGGATGCAATTCCACCCCCAAGCAATTGGCGGCACTGAAGCGTTTAAAAAAGGTATGACTGCCGAAATGTATTTGCACCGTACTGAACAAATTATTTTGTGTGCTTGAATGTACCCTGTACTGTACGTGGCCCCTGAATGTAACATGTGGCCCCTTAATGGCCCCTGTTACAGAAAAATCCTAGAACCGCCACTGTTACAGAATTATTCGCTTGCTTGTTGGTGATAACGATGGCAAGAGTCTTGACAAGGTTTCTAATCCCAGTTCTGGAAAATTCCCCTTTTGCTTCTATTTCTAACATCCAAACATACCTCATATATAATCATTGTTCTACAGCAGGCTCGGGTGACTTAAATCAAACTCGCAGTGGGTCTGGATTGGGACCTCTGCTGTCTAGACAGCTCTGCTCCACATTTACCCATCATTATTAAACTGCTACAGCCCATAATCCACCCCCCTCCAATAATCCACTCAGTTGCTCACTGAGTCAGACTTTGCTTAGCTCCGTACGGGGCCCTAGCAGCAGTGGGGATTGTGTTTCAGCTAGCATTAGCCATGCAAGAATCACAGGGGTGAATATTTCAAAAGAAGCTAAAGCACTGTGAAGAACACAAAAAGAAAGTTTAGCTTCAAATGCTGACTCGAGGAATTTGGTTATTATTGGGAAAAAAAAGAGGTCATTCATGCGCCTGAGCCAAGTTATGAGGAAACTGCTCTCTTGCCTCAAACAGTTGGGGAGATCTGGGCAAGTCCTCCCTCAGCTGTTCTTCCAGGCTTGGCCTTCCATTTATCACTGAGGCATTTCCCGGGAAAAAAGGAAAGACTGACAGAAGCAACAATGACCAGTCAAGCTATTTTGCACCTTCATCATTACTAAATGCACAAAAATGTTCAATTCAATTCAATTCAAGTTTATTTGTATAGCACATTTTACAATTGACATTGTCTCAAAGCAGCTTTACAGAACATAAACATAGAGCAGAAGGTAAACATAAGGAGTAATATAGAGAATTAATATAATAAAAATTCAAGCTATATATAGTTCACGGTGTGTATGTATGTATGTATGTATGTATGTATGTATGTATGTATGTATGTATGTATGTATGTGTGTATGTGTGTATGTATGTATGTATGTGTGTATGTATGTATGTGTGTATGTATGTATGTATGTATGTATGTATGTATGTATGTGTGTAAGTATGTATGTATGTATGTATGTGTGTATGTGTGTATGTATGTATGTGTGTATGTATGTATGCATGTATGTATGTATGTATGTATGTATGTGTGTAAGTATGTATGTATGTATGTATGTGTGTATGTATGTGTGTATGTATATATGTGTGTATATATGTATGTATGTGTGTATGTGTGTATGTATGTATGTGTGTATATATGTATGTATGTGTGTATGTGTGTATGTATGTATGTATGTATGTGTGTATGTGTGTATGTATATATGTATTTATTTATTTATTTATTTATGTATTTAACCCCAATGAGCAAGTCTGAGGTGACTCAGGCAGCAGTGGCAAGGAAAAACTCCCTTAGATTGGTAAAGGAAGAAACCTTGAGAGGAACCAGACTCAAAGGGGAACCTCATCCTCATATGGGTGACACTAGATGGTGTGATTACAAATATTCAGTCAAACAAATGCTGTATCGGTGTAGAGATCACATGGAGTTCAGATCTCCTCTTAGTATCACAGAGTCCAACTGGAGCTGGTAGATCTGTTGATGTCTCAGGATTCTCACAGAGTCGGTCTCGTCTCAGTAGAGGTCCAAAAACTTCATCGCACGGAAGACGAATGTTGACCTTGTGTGAAAAACCACTGCTGATTAAGTGGACAAATCAGTAGTCCACACACCGTCCAGGTAGTTTCCTGGTTTATACATCTGTAACCAAAGAAGAAAATAAACCTAACTACTTTTTTTGCATGTTTTTAAACTCAATATGTTTTATGTAGATTTCAGATACCACCTCCTGCTGCTCTGCACACATCCGTCAACGTGCACGCCGGTTAGAATAATAGAACAGCATTTATTACTAGGGCAGATAACAGGCTTGTGTCATGAGAACTTTAGCTTGAAGCACTGGGAAACAGAGAGTCTATACCAGGGGACTCGGGGTAAAAGTCATGGGACACCCTGAACAACATGCCAACCTATCACAGGGCAAAATCCCACACACCCATTCACACAAAAATGCCAGTGAACCTACAGACCTATAATGGATCTGGGGTAAAGAAAAAGAGAGTACCCAGAGGCCCACGATGGACGGTGACACAACAAGCAAACTCCACGTACAAAGGGCAGGGTTGGGAATCAATCCCCCACCTCACTAATGAAAGTGAGAGGCAAACATGCTATCCACTTAACCACAAAGTCACCATGCCTACACATTCATTTCCTACCTGGTAATTCATACACTTCTTCAATTCTCATAGTCTGCATTAATAGACTGCACTAGCTAATTAACTTGCCATTGTTAGTACAATAACTTAATTAGACATTGAACACAGTTTATACAGGCACCAGGCAACCAGCACATCACAATGGGAAGCAAACTGCTTTTACTTCCCCAGTGGACTAGTTAATTTATCCAACCATGCAGTGGGCCACAAAGACATTTATGCATACACATATCTCACATTATAAATCAGATCAAGAGAAACATTTACTTTACAAGAGTTTGCCCTCAAGCAGTTCCACACATTCCACACTCCTAATCTATTCTCTGCCTCCCAAACGTTACTGACTTAGGAAAAACCTTTGAGTCCTATATTGGACAAGTGAGGGACTAATGGTTATAAAAGGTATAACAAAGTAGGTTTCTGCCATTTATCAGTTTTATGAACAACCTGAGAAGGAAATTGGCTTTTTTTTTTTTTTTTTTTTTTTTTTTAGGTTGTTTGGCCGGAAAATAATGAGCTTGTGAAAATGATTGTTATAGATGACCCCGGAGCACCGGTCTCGTATGGACCCAATTCAGCCGAACAGAGCTAGCTTCAAACAATCGGGGATAAATCAAGCTAACATTATGAGTGGAACAAGGTAAAAAAAAAAAAGGAGCGAGGGAGGCAGGCAGGCAGGCAGGGAGGGTAGAGAAGAAGGGAGGGAGGCAGGGATACAGGCTAATGACATCCGTTTTCGCTCCAGTGCAAAGGTGCTGGGAATACTTTCCTGAGCCGACCACAGGGGTTACAGAGCGGGGAGCACCTTGGATGTCTGCAGACAATTATCAGTGACAGGACTCAGGCTGCTTTCAGCACATGAGATTTGAGGTGTGTGCATTTTGTGTGTTGGTGAGAGGTGGAGCGCTAGATGGCTCTCAGACAAAACAGCAGATAAAGTCCTGAAGAAAGTCCTGCCAGGTGTTTTATACAAAGAGGCATAGATACAACATACACAATGAACTCGAAAGGGGTTTGTACTGGCGATTGTTTGAAGCTAGTGCCAACACCTCGCACTGTACCGTGACCTCGGTCTCGTCCATTTTTTTTTTTGATGTTACAGAGTTACAAGGTAGCTTCTGGCATATATCAACAAGAGCATGTTGCAGAATTCTTCCAATGCTAATCTCTTTAGTACAAGTAACAAAATAACACAGATTATTCAGTCCCTATTATTACTTTAACATGTTTTAGTAAAAGGGTGGGTAGATGGGAAAATATGCAGAATGCATATCTTTGGAAAGATGTCAGTTTGTCCCAAGGCACTCATCAGGGTTTCTAAAATTGTTTGGGAACAGGTCAATCTATACACGGCGAACAGTTTAAGATAGGGCTGGAATGTGTTTCAGGTGTCGGAAAGACGACAAAGCAGGTGTGTTCAGCGCTCAGCGTTTAAATATAAATCTCACAGGTATTTTCTGGTTGTGGAAAATACATCTATCTATCATCTAGACAATTATAATAAGAAAAATCTGTTTGTTTTTTATAACTGTTGGTTAAGAGTTATATACCGGGATAATATAGAGCTTGGTAATGAAATTTAAACCATATATGTGAAATACTCACAGACAACAATGTCAGTAATGTCCTGACCACTTAATGTGCAAGTTATAAGAAAATACACTAATGTTTCTATGCTAACAGTTAACAAAGGGACTTGTTTTCCTCCAACTTCATACAGTTAATATGGTTAAGTTATCTATGAGGAGATATTTATTCATCATTCAATTGATGGTGTCTCTAGTGTCAGAGCTTCAGAAAACTTTCAGACAACGGAAAGTCTTTGAGGTTCCAGTGAGTGAACAAATGCTAATAGCTGATATAACGTAAGAGAGAGATTAAATGTAAGTATAAATGAATAAAATGTACTTAATTAATAAAACATGTAACTGTTAGCAACCTGCTGTACAAGAGGATCGTGCTGTTATTCAAAAAGAATCATTTTCTTTTTGATTCATTGATTCATTTTCTTTCACAGAGTCTATGGCAGTGAAGACTCTCTCACACTCACATTATAGGGCAATCAACCTTACTGGCAAAATCAAGGACCGTTTTAAACTGTATTTAGCGTACGTTCTGTTCATGAACACCATAAATCACAAATGGGATTCAACGGGTCGTTGCTAAAACCTTAAAACATACAGTATCTGGCCTGCGCTCCGTAGACTAGCTCCTACACAGCATATTAAAGCATAGCATGATCTACTGCATTTGGGGATATGTGACAAAAGTTGTAGCAGCCGCTGACGAGCGTGAACCAGAGGCATTAAGCCCCATGAGCGCCGAGTTTTAGGGCCATCTGTGACTCCATATATCTTGTGCTTATGCAAAGACAGAGGCCCTTTGCCCTGGGACAGGAAGCTCGGGCTGTATTCGGCCCATCGCTGACACGTCTCACAACAGCCTGAGTTATGTAGCGTCCCCGTCATCTGCCGAGCCACAACAGCTGGACTGACAATTGTTGAACAGCGGAGACAGCGGTGGGGAGCTCTTTGGAAGCGAGGACATCACATCGCCATGAGGTAACGTAGCACGCTAGGCCAAAGGCATTACCATTGCAACTGTCTGCGAACTTGAAAGCAAGTGCAGATTCAAGAAAACGTAACGCTCTTGAATCAGTTAAGAGGTTTATCAGTCGCTTCCTGCTTTTTATCCTATGATCGAACGCTATCCTACAAAGCTTTTGTCACTTAGCAACACATTTCTAAACAAAAGTGTTCTTTTCTTTAGGCATTAAAAGCCTTCATTTCAGGCTGCCAGAAACCAATAAACATGTCTGCACTTTTTTCCTCTACTTTTCTTGAAAGCAGTGAGGAAATACAAGCCAAGGGAAGAGGAGAAGGAAAAAAGGAGGGGATGAGAAGAGGAGGGCGCTCGATACAAAGGAGAAGCCTGGGTTAAGTCATGAGCGGCAGACGACATAGGTTGGATTTTTAACAGATGAGATCACATCCTTTTGCCTGAGAGGCTGAGAGTATCATCCTTGATCGGACAGCTGAGCACACTGAGCACCATCCAGGGAAGGAGTCACCTACATACACCCTGCTTCATATGTATACTGTATGTACAAACATACACACACAAAAACACACACACACACACACACATGTCCATACTGTATATTAGAGGTAAATGACCCCTAAAATTTTTCAATTTGCTGAGCGTTAAAGAAAAACGTGTAATTTAGTGTGTACAGAACTAAATTTTAAATGGAAATAGATTTTAATATCAGCTGCAAACACAAAAAATATCATTTACTTTAACATGTTTATCACGTTGACAAAATTTCCCAGCAATGTTATGCACATGCTTCTAAATTATAACAGTCTCAATACTGAATTTAGAACAAGAGGTATAGAAACAAGGGGACATCTGTGCTGAGTCATTTCTTTGTGTGTGTGTGTGTGTGTGTGTGTGTGTGTGTGTATGGGTGCACAACAAGACAGAGCAGGAACAGTGAGTGAATCTCTTGTGAATGTATGTATGTATATATATAAGCGTGAACTCCAAAATTCAACAATAAAGGCTTCTATTCTATTCTATTCTATTCTATAATGTGTAAAAGTGTAACAGTTTCCATTTCTGCACAATGACATAAAAGTGATGGGGATAAAATAACCACACATGAGAATATTTCATGATAAGATTACTAACCCAAATTCAGGATTAACTCTCCTTTCCCAGGTCGAGTTTAAACCTTGTGGTAAACCGTAAGCGTCACAACACTGGACAAGCTTCAACGTTTGCAATTTATCGATCCAACATTCTCAAAACTAAAGCTAGCAAACTGTACTTTGTCTTGTCGCAACATCGAGGGAACATCTTCAGTATGTACGGTTAATCTTTTCCCTGAGAAAGGGCATGTAGTGTACCTTTAATTAACTTTTAGAGTAAAGTCCAGTGGTCCTTAAGGTCCAATTATGTACTTTTTTAAATAACAGTGTCAACAAGATCTACAGAAAAAGTATCTGAGAGTGAAATATTAGACACGACTAACAAAGACTATCCAATTTTAGTTCTCTGACTTGAGGGACAACTGTTGATGTGATTGTACTCTTGGCACAAGAATGGTGACCAAGTTCAGCTCATCTATATTAATTTGTGATAAGTGAGACAAGGCTGTGGAAAGAACAACTAAATGTGAGCTCATGGTTGAAAGCACTTTAAGACAACTGTAGACTATACAGTATGTACACTGGTCGGTGCTGCTTTTGTGTATTGTTTTGTAGTGTTTTGTATTGTTTGGTTGCACTTGTATTGTCTTTTGTCCTTAGCAGCTCTGTGTTGTTCTATGTAGCTCTGTATTTTGTTCTATGTAGCACCCTGGTCCTGGAGAAACTTTGTCTCATTTCACTATGTACTGCGTCAGCTATATATGATTGATATGAAAATTAAATCTTCTTGACTTGACAACAAGGGAAATCTAAGTAAAATGTACCAACACTCACTCACTCACTCACTCACTCACTCACTCACTCACTCACTCACTCACTCACTCACTCACTCACTCACTCACTCACTCACTCATCTTCTACCGCTTATCCGAACTACCTCGGGTCACGGGGAGCCTGTGCCTATCTCAGGCGTCATCGGGCATCAAGGCAGGATACACCCTGGACGGAGTGCCAACCCATCACAGGGCACACACACACACTCTCATTCACTCACGCAATCACACACTACGGACAATTTTCCAGAGATGCCAATCAACCTACCATGCATGTCTTTGGACCGGGGGAGGAAACCGGAGTACCAGGAGGAAACCCCAGAGGCACGGAGAGAACATGCAAACTCCACACACACACAAGGCGGAGGTGGGAATCGAACCCCCAACCCTGGAGGTGTGAGGCGGACGTGCTAACCACTAAGCCACCGTGCCCCAATGTACCAACAATAAAATGATAATATCCAGGGTCCCCGGTTTTGTCAGGTATTTCCTGTGTGGAGTGTAAAGGTGGAAAGGTGCCCCGAGATACACTGGTATCCCTTCCAAGATGTACTCAAAGCTCTCGCCCAGCGTTTCCAGGACTTTTGGTGTTTCCATAAGAGTCTACAGAATTCCAGACTTTGACCAAGATAAAGCGAGAGTTGCATGAATGAATAAGCAAAATACATCTGGTCGAATTATGTAAATCGGTTAAAGTTTCATTACCCATTTCAAAGCTTTCGCTACTGTACAGGGCGAGTGTGGAGTTTCTTAGGCTCATGAGTTTTGAAGCTGATAGATGTGCACAGATGGAGATACTATCTTTCACAGATTTAACAGCGTAGAGAAATCTAAAACAAAGAAGAGAAAGAGAAAGTTGAGAAATGCTTAAAAAAGATGCTTATAAAATAGGATAGAAGACTGGGGAAAAATGAAAGCAACTGTATGGTGTTCCTATATATCTTCAGCAAGGTTGCCCCTCTTGATGCCTCACAACATTCCTCTCTCTCTTGCTCTCTCCTCCCCCCCCCCACTCTGGGGGGCCCTTAGACTCCCTCGATTGAGCAGGGAGCTTTCAGGGTACCCTGATGGATGCTAATGGGAAACTCTTTCAGATCGTTTTACAGAGCTGAGCTTTGATCCACCACTGGCCTCACTATACAGAGACTGGGCACCCCCACCCTCACCACCCTCTGACCCCAATCACCAACACCTGGAACAAAAGCGAGCAGGGCTCTGCTGAAGGGAATTGAATAAAATATAGGGGTAGTATGCAGAAGGAAGTCAGAAAAAAGTGAGGGGGAGATCTGAGAATCTTGGTGCAGGCAAATTAAGAGTTGTACAAGCTAAAAGGAAAGCGAGAGGAAAAGATCGGTCAGTTGCTGGAGGGGGATGTGGCAGATGTGTCTGCACAGTTGAGAATTTAGAAAGGAAGAACTGAGAAGGCCAGCTGAAGGAACCGCTGTCAGTAGCATGCATCAGCCACCCTCGTGAATTGTGTTTGAGAGAAGGACAGCTGGAGGCAGCTGATTGGCTGAGAAGCCATGTAGCTCAGACTTCCTGTGTCCAGCTGCTGTGTCCATGGCCCTGAATGACAAGAGCTAAAATTGATGGTTATGTTGGTGGTTCAGAGAAGCGTTAGGAGTGTGTTGCTATTACGGCTGGCTTCTTTAAAAAAGCACAATTCTAAAAGACTCTCTTGTTATCTGTGTCTCACTTTCTTTCTCACTTTCCATCTCCGGCAGCCCACCACAACACCCCCTTCATACTTGCGTGAGGTATGTGGTACGATACTTCCTAGCTCTCTATAGGGCATCTGACACTTTCAACCAGTCCCTTGCTCAATCAGCCTTTCCTTCACTTCTCGAGAGCGAGGAGGAAACGGACGTATTGCAGCCGAGACAAAAGTGCACAGAAAAGCACTTCAACGTCACGTGCAAATCATGCTACTTTAAATCGCACACAGGTAGTGCACAGCCAAGCAGAGCGGCGCAGTGTGTTCACGTTACCGAAATCCGTCCTGTTAATTGAAAGAAAAAAATCTAGACCCTGGAGTAATACTGAAAAGAGTCCTTGTGCTGCATCTCCACAGTTCTGGACTTAATTCACATTATTAGCCTCAGTCCTTTATTAGATTCCACACAAAAACAAAAGGAAGAGAGATTGGCAAAAACATATGTTTCTGAAATAAAAAAAAAGAATATTTCCATGGCCCACTGAAAGAAATACGGCTCATCTGATCAAAATACGAGACTTCGGAGTTAGTTTGTCTTTCTTGATCATCCCTTCCTACCTCAGTCCCTCTCTGTCCATTCCTTCTTCCCTCCTCACATAACTCCCTTTTCTTGTCCAAGCTTATGATGTCATGTTCAGAGGAAGGAAGGATGAGGGGAGATGTTTGGGCAGTTCTTTTGTGGTTGAGTTTGGAATGCTCTTCTCACGACACATCCACCTCTGTGGCCTCACTGTGGCCAGTGCCAGGAAGCTGCTGCGGTAGATGGGGTGGACAGGAAAAACTAGAGAATCATCATCACTGGAGCTTATCAGCACTCTGAATAACAGTTCAGGCCGGTGAGTAGCTGCTGGAGGCTTGGCAGAGCACAGTGAGATCGGAAAGAAAAGAACCACCATTCAGACAGTGGACAGAGTGAGCCACTGTTTTACAGGCAGTCCTTAAGTGTTGTCCCAGATAAGTGAAGTTCATAACCCATAAATCAAGGTGCAACTACTGTGCACAAGAACTCATTGAGCAATTCCTATAACCATAATGAGAACGCAGGCCTTGTAAGTGGAAACTACAATGAGTCATCTTTGAATGCATACAAAAAACCCAGAAGTTTGGCTTCTCTGTGTTGGGCGTTTGTAAGAAAACCAATACACCCACAAACCATCAACCATATCAAGCTTCCCCTGAAACGTGAGGCGAAGACAGTTAAATAGCTGGGCCGAGCACTTGCTCTACCGTTTGAGTCCATCAGAACAAAAAGTGCCAGAGCTAAAATACATTTGTATATATAAGAGCTTCCTCTAGGGGAGATCTTGTTGAGAAAGAGACAGAGAAACCCATCACATGCTTTGTTGTTGAATCAGGACATTTAGTGGTCTTGCTTCATTTCTGAAGAGCAGAGTGCAAAAAGCCTGGGAAAAAGGCGTTTCCTGTTTGACAAGAAGAATATCCAACAATGATGATGACTACAGCAGAAGAAGCTGCGGCAAGAGTACTCAGTCTTCAGGCTGGCTTGAGGCCCAGAAGCCCAGATGTGTGTCATCAGCTGGCTAAAGATGCAGCTGAAGGTAATATTCCTGGAGGGGAACGAGGTCAGGAACACCCCACTCACTGAAGCTCACAGCCCTCGGTCAGATGCTGTCCAACCCCTGAAGCTTCCAGGCTTTCAGTCAGACTCCTAAGAGGACACATTGTGCAATAGTTGGACACTCCATGAGTGGTGTGTGGATGAGAGACAAGAGAGGGACGGTAAATAGGTGATGATGACTTTGATCTTTCTTCATGAACAGAGTGCCTTGTTCAAACCTAAAGCAAATGATAAAATGGACAGAAATTTTTAAGAGCTTTGGAAGAAGTTTCAAGAGTAACCTAAGGCATTTCTGAAGGATTTAAGGAAAGGATAGAACATATAAAAGAGACAACTTCATTTTGGAAACTGTGCAACGTTTTATGGATTTAAAACATTACTGCTGGTTGATATTCAATTGGTAAAAGAAAACAATAAAAATATTAGTCTCACTAAGTGTGAACAACATATTTTTATTTTCATGTTTGCAAGTATGCGTGTTATCAGAGGCTAGCGCTGATAATTAAAATAAATGACCTGCAGTTAGCATTACATGGAAATGCATACAGTACCTCGAGAGCTGAATTGTTATAAACATGAATGAAAAAGCACAACAAAAAAGCTCACAGACACACAACACACACACAGAGAAAACTGTTAATGCCTTACTCAAATATTAGCATCCATAAATGGGAATTATCTCTCTGCGGTTAATACTTTGTTTTCTGTAATAAACTTAGGCCAAAGTTTTATATACTATACATATAGACACACACACACGCACACACACACAATTTGCTGATGGGTCTACTGTATGTGTTTGATGGTTCTGTTTCCCTCTACACTTGGTCCTGCATCTAAAAATATCCACTGAGGTAATAAGAAAGCCTCTACACTATTTACATTGTGAAAAGCCAAGCCAGCAAGGCCTGCTAAGAGAAGTAGACCCCTGTGCTATCTGGGAGATGAGCTTGCGATGACAGTCTCTCATTCCAGCTTAATAGCCAGGGGCAGGCTGATAAAGAGCAGGATGCCTAAATCTCCAAGCAAGTGATTTTATGAATGATTGGGATCACAGCATACACACATGGAGCGATAACACACAAACTTCTCCTTTGGCCCAGTTTTTCCCCTCATGCAGAGTGACTGAGTTCAGCCAGAGTAAGGTGTTACATGGGTTTACTCACATGCGCACTGCGTATCTTGAGCAATTACACAATTTATATACATTTTTTTATTCGATTCTGTTTCCTGTCAGCTATTATAGGAAACTTGAGCATTTGTTATCCAAAGTTTTGAATCAGTGGTATTCTTGACTGTGGGAATGTGGTTCATAGCGACTTGCCTTAAGGTCAAACATTGAAAGATAAGACATAAATACTGCCGTAATACTGGACTTTCTGCAGTCTAAACACCAAAGAGAGAGAGGGAGAGGGAAAAAAAGACAGAGCAGGACACTGTATATATTAAAACCTAACTCTTATTGCAGTCTGCAAACTATCTTAACAGATTTCCCTTAAAGCTGGAAACAATTTGCAAGGTCTTGGGTGAGTAGAGTAATAGTGTAATGCAGGCATGATTAAGGCATTTCGGGCCAAAGCAGAAAGCATCGACACTTCACTGGCCAGTCATGTCATAGTCCTGTTGCTTCATAATATGGCACAGAGAACATACCAGATATACACTTTTTATCAATATGGGCCGAGTCACAGTTTAAGCTGAAGGGTTGTTTGCTTGGTTTAAATCAAAACCTTAATTCTTGCCATTGCTTTTCCTAGCCGCCCTCTCCTCCGCTTCATAACAAGAAAACAGGAGGAATGGTTTGGGTCTTATCTGCAGGAAATAGCGTTTGAAGAAATTGCACTCCTGGGCCAAAGCATAAAAGCGATGGCGGAGCCACATTGCTTGTTAGGCCAGTCCCCTGACTCACAGCTTACCCTTGATCCTACGCCGGCCACTGGGCAGGAACGCAGGAAGGTCAGCCACGGTGGGCCAGCGGCACTGGGTGGGCTAGCCGCCTGCGACTCTCTAAGGGACCTTCACCTTCATCACACTGGTATGTCGGTATGTACAGTAGGATGCTGGCTGCTCAGCAGAACGATGGCCGCCCTTCCCAATGGAGTTCATCCCATTTCAGGGAGATATGGAATAGGGTCTGGGCCAAAAGAAATGCAGCAAGATCCTCTTGGGTGTCGTTTTATCTTTTTTCTTGTGTATGCTCTCTCTCATCATGTACTCCAACCAAGCAAGAAGGTCAGTGATTTGAAAGTCCTTCGTTTGTTCTCTTCCATCAGAAACCACGACCAACACAATAATTTTGGTTCTAAACTACTGTGATATCATTTCCTTTGCACAATTTCAAGACCTTAAACGTACGGCATGCAAAAGTAGAATCTCTGATTGACAGAGTTATCCATCACCCTAATTCAGGGCAGTCTAAAGTCCAGATCCACATGAGAGATCTTGTTTTGTGGCTTAATTCAGGTTAAAAACTGCCCACTCCCTGCACAAGGACCTGTATTACAAAGGCACCGATTTGTACTCAATCCTTGACTTTAGGCAGCAACAGAAAGCCACTGAGTCACTTCTTGGGTTGCTACATTTCCATGTGCTCATTTGTCGCTCGTCTTTAATAAAAAAAAAAAAAAAAAAAAGGACAGGGGATATTGCAGGCACTGCAAATTCTTGTGGAGAGAAAGTCCATTTTTGCCACATGATCTCTCTTGTAAGGCAGAGAGCAGCTACATTCGCAAGTAAAGTGGACCTCAGCCAGCTTATCAGAAGCCCTATTAATATTACAAATTCCCCCAAGATAGACTGCAGCAAGAGACACAGAAAAGGAAGTTATTGATTCTTCACACTGCTGACGCCCACAGACGGACAAGGTCTCTTTTGCAAAAAAATTTTCTCTGTTGGAAAAACTTGTTGTGTTGGAGTATTAATAATGTTATTATTAACGTCTACTCGAACCTACCCACTTGGCTGCTATTTATAAGCCTGAGTGTGATCTACTGCAACACAGAGTTCCACAGGTCCCACATTTTTACGACCACATTTTATGTCAAACAGCCTCCTCCCTAGGCAACTTGTCACCAAACCAGTTTTAAGCGCTCTAATTGTAGCAGTAGGATGATGAGCTCTCTGTAGAATCCACTACAAATAACAGTGTACGAGCATTGAGTTATTTGTTTATAACTTTCTCCAGCTGAGAATGAAAGTGGTTTATGAAGTGCAGCACTTTAGTGATGCTAAAGTACTGTACATGGGGTACTGTGAAATGCAGCAATCTGCTTGATGATGCTTATTGATGCTTATTGATGCTTAAAAAAAGAATTCATTTTGGATTGGATTGGTAATAATAGATACTGTTGGAAATGCTGTTCCAGAGTACAGTACGTTCTTCATAGATCCCTGGACCAAATTTGCAGAAGTATATCATGAAACTGTAAATGCCAGGTTAGCTCAGATCCCCCTAATTCTTTTCGGTGAAAAAACCCCGACAATATGTGCCTATACGGTTCAGCGGACTGAATAAGGGCATTGTTAGGGCAATACAATGGTACAGCAGTTACCATTGCAGGCTCCCTGGTTCCCTAGGTCCCTGGTTTTCAGGATGCTGAGTGATGTTTCTCATGCTGTCCCTGTATCCCTGTGTGTTATCCATCCACCGGCAAAAACCCACTGGAAGGTAGATTGGCTACCCTAAATTTCCCCTGGTGTGAAGGAGCTTATAAATGTCTGTGCATGGTGTCCTGCTGGAAGTAGAATTACCTCGAATTATCTATTATAAACTCGGTGAGACCCAGAGACAAACACACAGCTGTATGGTCTGTGGTGGAAATGCATAACGCCATGTGCAGTATTTGCTTCAGCACATTCGAGACCTGATTGCAGCACTCTTCCTCCTCTGGGTGCTGGCTGTTGTGATCTGGTGCAGCAGTGCTACAAACACAGATGTTTCCTTTTTTTTTCAGCTGCTAAACCAAGCTGAGTGTGAAACCCTGTAGAGTTTGAAACGTAGTAAAGGGTAAAGGTTTGTCTAAATGGAAGAATATCCGACACCGTGCAGGTCTGAGGGTGGATAAGGTGAGGCTTAGAGTTTGCTCATAGCACTTCTTTAAACTGATATCCCTGCCCATAAAACACAGACTCATAAACCCTGTGCAAACTGGACTCAAGATGGCTGCAAGAGTTTAGCAGAAAAGCCTCCAAAGGAAGAGGTAAAAAAAATGCAACAGTTTTATCACCTGAGATCATCCTTTGGGCTACGATGTACAGCGGGAGACAGGATATGGTAGGACCTATAAAACATGATAAATAGGTACAGGGAAGCATTTACTCCACTTTATTTTATAGTACAGCAGTCAAAACGTGACCTCGCAACTTTTACCTTACTGTAAAACTGCATAAGGTGAGAGTCTTTCTTCGCAATGGGACACATCAGAGTTTAAATGGTGTTAGAAAGTGAGGAAGACGATCAGACTGTGCAACTTTTTTTTAGACGGTAAATCTATGATAACATTTGTCAGTTTTATAGCCAGGTGATACCTTTGTCTCTTCGCTCACTTTCACTGTGACTAGCAGGAATGATAGAAAAGGAAGTGCAACTTCACGACCTTTAAATCCTCACAAACAGCAGAAAGGAAAAATTTGTATGGCCATCTGATTTGATCACAGATCCCTAATTTAGGGAAACTGTGTAGCTCAGCTGTGGTAGACAGCTACAGAGGCTCAACCCAAGAAAAATGGATCTAACTAAGTAACGCTGGAAGAATCAGAATCATCCTTCAGAGGAATCACACCAACTTACATTAAGACTACAAATTGTTTGTTTAACGCTTTTTACAATTGACATTGTCTCAAAGCAGCTTTTCAGAACGTAAACATAGAACAAAAAGATAATATTATGAATGAATTATATAAAGATTATTATAATACAGGGGTCACGGTGGTTTAGTGGTTAGCACGTTTGCCTCACACCTCCAGGGTTGTGGGTTCGATTCCCGCCTCCGCTTTGTGTGTGTGTAGTTTGCATGTTCTCCCCGTGCCTCGGGGGTTTCCTCCGGGTACTCCGGTTTCCTACCCCGGTCCAAAGACATGCATGGTAGGTTGATTGGCATCTCTGGAAAATTGTCCGTAGTGTGTGAGTGCGTGAGTGAATGAGAGTGTGTGTGTGTGTGCCCTGTGATGGGTTGGCACTCCGTTCAGGGTGTATCCTGCCTTGACGCCCGATGACGCCTGAGATAGGCACAGGCTCCCCGTGACCCGAGGTAGTTCGGATAAGAGGTAGAAAATGAATGAATGAATGAATGAATGAATGAATGTATTATAATACAAAATTCAAGATTAATATTAAACTATTAATTCCATATTCCATAACTATGTACCGCAAGGCTAACGATAAAGTATTCAAAGAAATTACCATTAAGCAAATCAGCCCACATTATCTAAAAAATAATGGATACGAATCAAGGACTGTAACTGCGCTAACACGACTAGAACCTCACCCTCCTGCTGAAACGTAACAGCTGAAAGAGCTTCAAAAAAAATGATGAAGGTGGGAAAAACTCTCCTAAGTAAGACAGGACGTCTGTTCCAAATCATATTTGCAGACCTCGTTGGCACAGTCTTTTATTACAGTTCAAACACACACACACGCTTACATGGTCTGATTTTATGCTGTTCGTCTTGGCACTCAGAGAAAAGTCAATTTCCAGACCAAAAAAAAAATATATATATCAAGATTAGCTAAATGTCAGTGAGTTAAATTATTACACAGGGTTTATATGGACAGTCCCCATTCAGAACTTACAATGAATTACTGTCAGGCTAGAGACATGTAGTGTCCAATGGAGAAGTACAGAAATAAAAACGTGGTTTCACCCTGGATCTAAAGATAGAATGGAGGGAAACTTCAGATGTGAGCATTTACAGGAATACAGCTGTAGTTCAGAAAGAGACTCGTTTTGTGTATCAGATCGGTTGTGATATTGTGACTCATCATGTGGGCTTTACAAGAAGTTATACACAGAATGAAATTATCACATATCAACAAAATGATATGACAGCAGAGCAAGTTTAATGCTATGCTATGCTATGCTAATCATCACAAAGGAAGTAATCACTGTAGGAAACTGAACTACTCTGTATTTTGTGCAACAGTTAAGCCGTTCTGAACAAATCTACACCATGGTTGAAAGATTGCATGAGGCTGTACATCTACTAGGTGGTATGGTTTTATGATGTGCTTTACTGGATTTCAGGCTTGTTAGCCTGTAGATGCTAAGCTAACTGTCGATGTGATAAAAAATAAATAAATAAATAAATAAATATCTGATTTTCTTAACAATCTGTATTGTGTTTTTGGCAAAAAATTCTTTCTTTCAGAAATCTATATATTTTTTTGGAAATGTTTTCATTATATTTAATTCTGGTTAAAAGAAATACGTTGATAAGTTGACATGTACAACCTTGCTAGCGTGAATAATTTAAGATTTGTTGCATGAGTCATACGGTAAATGTCTAATTTTCACAGTTTTAGCTTTTCAAAGTTTTAGTTTTACAAACGTCGACAATTAAACTTTCATCATTAAACTGAATGCCAGTTTCTCCGCTTTTTGCTTACGAAACCAGACTTTTGAATTTTCTTGTGATTAGTTCAAATCTATTCAATTCAATTCTAGTTAATTGTACAGCACATTTGCTGTAAACAATGGATATTGTCACAAAACAGATTTACAGAAATATATAAAATAAGGCTATAAACGGGGGGCACGGTGGCTTAGTGGTTAGCACGTTCGCCTCACACCTCCATGGTTCGGGGTTCGATTCCCGCCTCCACCTTGTGTGCCCTGCGATGGGTTGGCACTCCGTCCAGGGTGTATCCTGCCTTGATGCCCGATGACGCCTGAGATAGGCACAGGCTCCCCGTGACCCGAGGTAGTTCGGATAAGCGGTAGAAGATGAATGAATGAAAGGATATAAACAAAGAACATTTTATCCCTACACGATATAATATACATTGTATATTTGGTAGAAAACAAACACAGTGTCTCATTTGATGCCAGGAGCGTGGGGTTATCGTCAGTGTGGCATTTCAAATGTTCTACCTCTACATGTTCACATGTTGTTGTATTTTTTAGATTATCCGGTTCCCGCACACTCTCCAAAAACGTGTACGTTTGGCTGAGGTACAGTACAATGGCTATAAAAATACAAATACAAATACAAATCTTGTCTGAACTTTTTTTTCATGTGTCAGTGTGAAAAAAATAACAATAACCTGGTTGTGTAAGCGTACACACCGGTGTGGTGCTGTATTCTTTATATTAACCTTTTGTTCTACGTTTACGTTCTGAAAAGCTGCTTTGAGACAATGTCAACTGTAAAAAGCGCCGTACAAATAAACTCGAATTGAACTGAATTTTTTCTAGATTTTATAGTATTATGTTATCTGTGGGGGGGCACGGTGGCTTAGTGGTTAGCACGTTCGCCTCACACCTCCAGGGTCGGGGTTCGATTCCCGCCTCCACCTTGTGTGTGTGGAGTTTGCATGTTCTCCCCGTGCCTCGGGGGTTTCCTCCGGGTACTCCGGTTTCCTCCCCATGGTCCAAAGACATGCATGGTAGGTTGATTGGCATCTCTGGAAAAATTGTCCGTAGTGTGTGATTGCGTGAGTGAATGAGAGAGTGTGTGTGTGTGTGTGTGTGCGCCCTGTGATGGGTTGGCACTCCGTCCAGGGTGTATCCTGCCTTGATGCCCGATGACGCCTGAGATAGGCACAGGCTCCCCGTGACCCGAGGTAGTTCGGATAAGCGGTAGAAAATGAATGAATCAATGAATGTTATCTGTGTTTCAAACGATTTCGGATAAAAAAATACATGTTATGTAATCAAATCAATTTACAGAAAAAACATTCAAGCAATTCCAAACCCACTCATATCTTAATGTCTCCAGCGTGACATAGTGCACGGTGCATCCGTTCGACTGCTCGCTTTTACCACAAAGCGCAGTCACAAAGTTGACATCCTCTGCTAGAGATGCTAATGGGAAAACGGAATGAGTCACAGTTGACAAAAAAGCATTCCCAGGGTGGCCTCATGCATACAAAACGTTAGCATGCTGACAGTGCTTTTTTAGTGCAACACCTTCTGAATACTGTTAAATGAAACCAAGAGCATGCAGATAAACTATATATGATCTATGGAAAGAAAAACTGACACAATACACAAGGGTAGAAAAAGCAAAAAGTAACCACCCAAAAAAAAAAAAAAAAAAAAGTCACAGGTCAGGTTTTATTTTTTTTGTAATTAAACATTGGGGGTTTAAAAAAATGTAATAAATGAATTACTCGATAAATAATTAAACTAAGAAAAACAAGACTGTAAAATTCGTGCCAATGTGTTCAAAACTGGCTGAATATTTCCATTAGGCTTCGGCACCAACATTATTTTCCAACATTATTAAATTATCGAGTTAATAAAATTCACTGATTGTCCAATCCTCATTCTGTTAAAGACAAACACACACCTTCCATAATCCAACACGTGGCTTCTTCGATATTCTTATTTCAAAGTGCTCTTTCTCCAGTAAACATCACGGGTAGATCCGAGAGATCTCTTCCGTGTCGTCCGCGCGCCGGACCGACATATTTGCGCCAACGAGTCCAAAACATCTCAGCCATAAGAGTCATAAAGTAAATTTAACGAAGAGTCAAAAGTCTTTCCGTTTCCGAGTATCCGCGGAGTCACGGATGAACCGTAACGAGTCAACATCTGGGACAAAGCAAAGCTGTTAGTTAGCACAAATTAAACAGGCGTGGTTTCCTTCCATCACCTCTTACCTGTGTGGAACGGTGCCCAAGATCTGCCAGCTGCTCGGCACCTCCTGTAACGACACAAAACAGGAACCGTTTTAGATGCTTTCATCATGTCACAATATGCAAACACACGCTGTGGATCTCTGCTCCAGCCTTCAGCTACAGTATGGCCCCTTTGTGGTTTTGGCTATAATGTAAAGCTGTGAAGTCCAATGGAGCATAAATTAAAAGAATTCTCTCTCTCTCTCTCTCTCTCTCTCTCTCTCTCGCTCTCTCTCTCCCGCTCTCTTTTTTTTTGTTGGAAAATACGTCTTAGTCTAAATCTGGTGGAATTCCCCTAACGGTGGCCAGCCTGTGTTCCACAGGAGAGAAAAGAAATCCCACATTTTGAGACCTGCATGCATGTTTTGTTTTTTTTTTTTTAAATCCCATTTGGTCTCGTGTAAGCTTGGAAACTGTCAAAACGGAAAAAATCTCAGGGAGGTTTATAAGCACAGGACTGTACAATGAACAAAACCTTTTCAGACACAAGAGCAAGTGGAAAGTGTTTGACGAAGGGTTAACGCACTGAGAGGGGATTATATTAACTTCCTATTAAGTAAAAGGTTACGTAGGCAGAAAGACCTTTGTTTTTATACCATCATACTGAATATACGACTGCAGCGCTTTTTATTTTCCAGACACTGTGTGTGTGTGTGTGTGTGTGTGTGTTAAACAACATTGCTGGAGACATCTGTGTTAACTAATCGAGTCCCAGCGGTGGTCATCACACTCAAAATCACACTATACTGTAACTGATTTCCTCCCATCAGAGTCTTAATTTTTAATCGGTGACCTCGTGAACCAGTGAATCAATGTATCCCACTGAATCGCTGACTCACTGATTCACTTCTGTAAGTCGCTGAAATGTGAATGTCAATGTAAATGTACACAAATAAATAATTTTTATTATAAACGCTTCCACACCTCAGGGTTTACCTTAAAACCTCAGGCTTCCACTCCACATGATACAACTTCAATTATTAACGCAAAAACTCATTGATTCACTAAACCACTGACTCAGTTTTGATCCAATGATTTAATTATTGTTTGTCTTTAATGGTTGTTGTCGTCTATTATTTTTGTTTTCCTTAATTGTTGTCTTTAATTGTTGCAGTCTTTAATTATTCATTCATTCATTCATTCATTCATTCATTTTCTACCGCTTATCCAAACTACCTCGGGTCACAGGGAGCCTGTGCCTATCTCAGGCGTCATCGGGCATCAAGGTAGGATACACCCTGGACGGAGTGCCAACCCATCGCAGGGCACACACACACACTCTCATTCACTCACGCAATCACACACTACGGACAATTTTCCAGAGATGCCAAACAACCTACCATGCATGTCTTTGGACCAGGGGAGGAAACCGGAGTACCCGGAGGAAACCCCCGAGGCACGGGGAGAACATGCAAACTCCACACACACAAGGCGGAGGCGGGAATCGAACCCCCAACCCTGGAGGTGTGAGGCGAACGTGCTAACCACTAAGCCACCGTGCACCCCCAGTGATAATTCTACACACTAATTCAGTCCGAATAGGGCTTATGTGTAAACTGAGACATATCTGTGATCAGATTTAGCACAAGTTCTTGAAAGTGTCTCTTCCGCAATCCAATAACTGCTACAGTTCCAGTGTCTCCTCACCTGAACCTCTCTCATTGTTTCTTGTATATTAACAGAAATCCTGTTCGACTGCCTCAGGGCTTCTCGACAAACAAACTCTTCCAGTCAGTTCCGCTTTAAAAGCTAACATCACCAACAGGTTTCAGACACAAGAAGTGCTTTCTTAAAACGTTGAGACAACGTGTCAGGAGAGGAAAAATAAAACGAAGAGAAGAAGATCAGTAAGAAGGGGCGAGCAACAGAAGGGGTGTGAACGTCGCAGGCTGTGAGCTTGTGACGTGCAAAGTTTGTCAAAACATATATACCAATGCAGACAAAAGCAAATGTGGAGGCAGGAGAACAATGCAGTCGAGCGAGGAGATGTCAGAGCAGATCCCAGCGCCTCCCGTATCACAGAAAATACCACACATAAATGAAGTGAGGTTTAAGTTCTGCTATTGTTCGCCGACGGTTTTTGAAACTCCTGTTACTGCACTTTTTGAAAGCAGAGAAGTCGTCTGTGTGTGTGTGTGTGTGTGTGTGAGTGTGAGTGTCTCCCGTCACAGATGTGAAAGAGTTTTTTCAAAAGGAGACACTTTGATTTATCATGAATGGCAGAAGGATATATTCATTCATTCATTCATTCATTCACTCACTCATCTTCTACCGCTTATCCGAACTACCTCGGGTCACGGGGAGCCTGTGCCTATCTCAGGCGTCATCGGGCATCGAGGCAGGATACACCCTGGACGGAGTGCCAAACCATCACAGGGCACACACACACTCTCATTCACTCACGCAATCACACACTACGGACAATTTTCCAGAGATGCCAATCAACCTACCATGCATGTCTTTGGACCGGGGGAGGAAACCGGAGTACCCGGAGGAAACCCCCGAGGCACGGGGAGAACATACAAACTCCACACACACAAGGCGGCGGCGGGAATCAAACTCTGACCCTGGAGGTGTGAGGCGAACGTGCTAACCACTAAGCCACCGTGCCCCCAGAAGGATATATATTTTATCCAATTAAAAAAGGTAAACACTGTGAGTCACGTTACATATCTGTAGGTTGCGGTCATCGTTAGAGGCGACGCTGATCATCAGTTAACCTGCACATCATCGATCAGAAATGCTGATGTTCTCACTGTGGTTTCTGCACAGCTCTAAGCCAAAAGGTTTTTCTATCTGTCTGTGTGTGTGTGTGTGTATGTGTGTGTGTGTGTGTGTCTGTGAACACTTGCTGACTCATCCGTCTCTGTGCCTGAACAGAGAGTCCTGCACGCCGAGGCAAGTCGCCTCCCACTGTCAGCTGAGGAGTGAGAAGAAGCACTGTGATTGATGTTGATGATGAAGATGATGATTATGATGATGACGGTGGAGCAAAATCAAGTTCTAGATCGATCCCTTTCTCTCTATCGAGCTCTGAAACACACACACCTCATCTAACGAGAGGAAATTCTCCAGACAAGGAGCCACGAGAGATATGGCGCATGTGGAAAATGCTGCTCTCGACCCGTTTTTTTTTTTTTTTTTTATTTAAAGCTGCATCGAAGGACTCGAGATAGAGGAACGGAGCGACAGAGCGCCAGAGCGACAGAGCGACACAGCACTAGCCACAGCGCTAAAGGAAGAAGTTGTGGGCTTACTGGGAAATTCATCAGCTGTGAATTAACGAACCAAAAGCCAGATGACTTTTTTTTTTTTTTAATGTGGTCAGGAAGTGCAGCCACACATATAACACACACACCATGTTGTTCAGTAATTATCAATTATTCAGTGAAGCTAATACAAAATTAATGCGGTTCTCTAAATTATAAATAAATAAATACAAAATAATAACAAAACAAAGAACAGTGATTTTTGTTCAAAAACTATTTTCTATTAGGTAAATTAAGTGTGTGCATCGAAACAGGAGTGAAATCACGAATTAGTATAAGGAACGAGTCACGTGTTGAATTGATTCTGATTGGTCAGAAGCTGCTGATTCATTTCCTTTTACAGGAACACTGACTACAGCTTAGGCTTATATTAATACGTTATTGTTTCTATAGCAATGACATTTAAACCAGGGATGTGGTAGCTTAGTGATTAAGGTGTTGGGCTACCAATCGGAAGGTTGCGAGTTCGATTCCTACAGTACGTCCACCCAGCTGCCACTGCTGGGCCCCTGAGCAAGGCCCTTAACCCTCATTTGCTCAGCAAATGTAAGCTGCTCTGGATACGGTCGTCTGGTGTAAATGTAAACAAACACTTTATTAATTTTTACTTTCCGACATCTACGAGACATGAAAAGCCACAATTGTTTACAGCTGCTGTAATGTACGTGAGAAGAGGAACTAGTACTCTTCAGCATCATAAGTTACATGAGGGCCCCTGAATAAGGCCCTTATCTCCTAATTGCTCAGCTGTATAAATGAGATAAATGTCCGCCAAATGCAGAAGCGGAAAAATCGTACGATGTGTCGTTTTGACGTGTCACTTCTGTGAGAGAATTTAAACTCTTCAGGGCGCGCTGTTATTGGAAAAAAGAGCAACTCGTACTTTAAGTCACACCGCCGCCTCTGCGATTATGTTCCTATAACGGAGTGTTACATAAAACGTAAGAAGCTATGAAGCCAAGGTGAAGGGGTGGGCTCATGCTGCTAATTTGCATATTCATCAAATCTGGATTTGCATATTGACCGAATCCGCAGACGTTTGTCTAACGTTATATTTATAAAGAGCACATTATGATCACAGTATTCAATACAAAAAAAGATGTTTTGTCTGAATTTGAGATTATTTTGTCATGAAGGAGAACAAAAAGCTGAGGAATAAATTAAAGCTGGTAAATAAAAGTCTCTCTTTATTCATTAAGGACTGTTTACACTGATAAATGGAAGCTGATGTTCACAGCTTGGGCTGGAGGTAAAATCTGTTGTTTTTACTGCTTATTTTTAGGCTGAAAACCTTTTCTTATTTATTTATTATATATAAAAGCTGTACATGACCTGGTCACCGGTGACTAACATACACACCATGGTGATGATCTGATACGTCACTCACTCACTTTACATCAAATAAACTGGTGTAGATCTATTAAAAACACACAACTTCTTTCTTTCTCTCTCTCTTCTTTCTTTCTTTCTTTCTTTCTTTCTTTCTTTCTTAGTGTTCAGCTCTTTCTTTCTTTCTCTCTTCTTTCTTTCTTTCTTTCTTTTCAGCTCTTTCTTTCTTTCTTTCTTTCTTTCTTCTTTCTTTCTTTCTCTCTTCTTTCTTTCTTTCTTTTTATTTCTTTCTTTCTTAATGTTCAGCTCTTTCTTTCTTTCTTTCTTTCTTTCTTTCTTTCTTTCTTACTGTTCAGTTCTTTCTTTCTTTCTTTCTTTCTTTCTTTCTTTCTTTCTTTCTTTCTTTCTTTCTTTCTTTCCAGCTCTTTCTTTCTTTCTTACTGTTCAGTTCTTTCTTTCTTTCTTTCTTTCTTTCTTTCTTTCTTTCTTTCTTTCTTTCTTTCTTTCTTACTGTTCAGCTCTTTCTTTCTTTCTTTCTTTCTTTCTTTCTTTCTTTCTTTCTTTCTTTCTTACTGTTCAGCTCTTTTTCTTTCTTTCTTTCTTTCTTTCTTTCTTTCTTTCTTTCTTTCTTTCTTTCTTTCTTACTGTTCAGTTCTTTCTTTCTTTCTTTCTTTCTTTCCAGCTCTTTCTTTCTTTCTTACTGTTCAGTTCTTTCTTTCTTTCTTTCTTTCTTTCTTTCTTTCTTTCTTTCTTTCTTACTGTTCAGCTCTTTCTTTCTTTCTTTCTTTCTTTCTTTCTTTCTTTCTTACTGTTCAGCTCTTTTTCTTTCTTTCTTTCTTTCTTTCTTTCTTTCTTTCTTTCTTTCTTTCTTTCTTTCTTACTGTTCAGCTCTTTCTTTCTTTCTTTCTTTCTTTCTTTCTTTCTTTCTTTCTTTCTTTCTTTCTTTCTTACTGTTCAGCTCTTTTTCTTTCTTTCTTTCTTTCTTTCTTTCTTTCTTTCCAGCTCTTTCTTTCTTTCTTACTGTTCAGTTCTTTCTTTCTTTCTTTCTTTCTTTCTTTCTTTCTTTCTTTCTTTCTTTCTTTCTTACTTAATGTTCAGCTCTTTCTTTCTTTCTTTCTTTCTTTCTTTCTTTCTTTCTTTCTTTCTTTCTTTCTTACTGTTCAGCTCTTTTTCTTTCTTTCTTTCTTTCTTTCTTTCTTTCTTTCTTTCTTTCTTTCTTTCTTTCCAGCTCTTTCTTTCTTTCTTTCTTTCTTTCTTTTTTTCTTTCTTTCTTTCTTTTCAGCTCTTTCTTTCTTTCTTTTCAGCTCTTTCTTTCTTTCTTTTCAGCTCTTTCTTTCTTTCTTTCTTTCTTTCTTTCTTTCTTTCTCTCCAGCTCTTTCTTTCTTTCTTTCTTTCTTTCTTTCTTTCTTTCTTTCTTTTCAGCTCTTTCTTTCTTTCTTTTCAGCTCTTTCTTTCTTTCTTTTCAGCTCTTTCTTTCTTTCTTTCTTTCTTTCTTTCTTTCTTTCTTTCTTTCTTTCTTACTGTTCAGCTCTCTCTCTCTCGCTCTCTCTCTCTCTCTCTCTCTCTCTCTCTCTCTCTCTCTATAGAGGCCTGGTCTGCATTCTGTAGGTGTGTACGTGCTCCAGGTGCGTTTTAAAAAGCCAGCAACAAGTCCAAATGCTCTCATTCAAAGAAGCCAATCTCCCTATTTAGAGAGCTGCTTTGATATGTATGTGAACAAAAAAAAGGAAGCTGAACAAACAAGTGTGCGGCGGAGGCGGCGTGTCGGGAGGAGAGGGGCCGAGGGCGCTCGGAGCACATGAGGGATTAGGGGAGAAGTGTAGGGGGAGAAGGACTTTCTCCCTCAGCCTTTGTGAGGCCCTCTGTTCCACGGCTTCACTGCTCTGTTTGTGTCCAGCTGACGGAGTCGGGCAGATGTTTCTTTGGCGGCAGCGAGCAGACTCACACTGGGACGGCATTCAGGGAACTGTTTCACCTTGTCAAAGGAGCGAGACAAGGGATGAAAAGAGGAATAAAAAAGAGTTTTGGGGGTGTTCACAAAACACGTAGGATAAATACCTCTGTTCTGCTGTTTTGTGTCTCTAACACACACACACACCTACACACACACACACACATACCTACACCTAACTATACACAACCAAAATGCCTTTAGGGTTTTTGTTACAAACAAACAAACAAAAAAAGTTTCAGCCAAATGTTTCCACGTGGGCAAAACTGTCAGAAATTCCTTTCCTTGTCGAGAGCTTTGATGCCTGCTATACTCACACACACATATACACACACTCACACACATACACACTCATATACACACACACACTCACTCACACACATACACACTCATATACACACACACACACACCCATACACACACACTCATACTCACTCAGACACACACACACTCACACACACACTCATTCACACTCAGACACGCACACACACCACAAACACTCATACAGTACACACACATTCATACACACACACACACACACACACACACACACACACACACACTCACACACACACTCATTCACACTCAGACACACACACACACACACACACCACAAACACTCATACAGTACACACACATTCATTCATACATACACACACACACACACACACACACTCACACACACTCATTCACACTCAGACACACACACACACACCACAAACACTCATACAGTACACACACATTCATACACACACACTCACACACACACTCACACACACACTCATTCACACTCAGACACACACACACAACAAACACTCATACAGTACACACACATTCATACACACACACACACACAAACACATGCAATAACCATGCAAGAACTCACACACATACTGTATATACACACACTCATACACACACACACTCATACGCACTCAGACACACACACACACCACAAACACTCATACACACACACACACACACTCATACACACACACACACACACACACACACACATGTAATAACCATGCAAGAACTCACACACATATACTCACACACACATACACACTCACACACACACAAACACACATACACATGCAATAAGCATGCAAGAACCCACACACAAAACAAAAACTTTCTCAGACACATACACACAAGCACACACAATACAAAATCTCTCAGACACATACACACACGCACGCACAGACACACACATACACAATAACCTTGCAGGAACTCTCTCACTCACATACACACACACACACACAATACAAAACTTCTCTCAGACACACACAATAAACATACAAGAACTCTCTCTTTCACACACACTTACACATAAACACAAAAACATGTACGCTATCCAGACAAACCTACAAGTGTGGACGAGAAAAAATGCACTCATGGAAAATAGAAATTAATAATGAAATTTCAAAACTGGGGGGCACGGGGGCTTAGTGGTTAGCACGTTCGCCTCACACCTCCAGGGTTGGGGGTTCGATTCCCGCCTCCCCCTTGTGTGTGTGGAGTTTGCATGTTCTCCCCGTGCCTCGGGGGTTTCCTCCGGGTACTCCGGTTTCCTCCCCCGGTCCAAAGACATGCATGGTAGGTTGATTGGCATCTCTGGAAAATTGTCCGTAGTGTGTGATTGCGTGAGTGAATGAGAGTGTGTGTGTGTGTGTGTGTGTGTGTGTGCCCTGTGATGGGTTGGCACTCCGTCCAGGGTGTATCCTGCCTTGATGCCCGATGACGCCTGAGATAGGCACAGGCTCCCCGTGACCCGAGGTAGTTCGGATAAGCGGTAGATGATGAATGAATGAATTTCAAAACTGACAAAGCCACAGGTTGATTTCTTATGTGAAGTGTGTGGGACTTTTCTGTCAGGAGTTTGGATGCAAAGACACACCTGAGGCTGGAGCCTGTGCAATATTTCCAATAATCAGAGCTTAGCAGAAAAGTCAGAAACATCCTGCAGAATAGGGTGTTATTAAATCACAGGAGGAGGAACGTAAACGTATCTGGTCAGATCCATGGGGTGAACGAGAGAGTGGCAGGAGTGGAAGAGATTACAGAGTGGATGAGAGAGTATGAGACCGAGATGAGAACGAGAGAGTGGATGAGAGAGTATCTGAGAGTGGTCAATAGAGTGGTCGAGAGAGTGACTAAGAGTGACTGAAGGAGTGAAAGTTTGGCTGAGAGTGTCAGAGAAAGTGAATGAATGTGTCTGAGAGTGTCAGGGAGATTGTCTGAGAGAGTGAATGAGTCAGTCTGAGAGTGAATGAGAGTAGATGTAAGTGTCAGAGAGAGTAAATGAGTGTGAATGAGTGTGAATGAGAAGAATGAAAGTGTATGCGTGTGAATGAGTGTCAGAGAGAATGAATGAGAGTGAATGAGAGTGAAAGAGATTGTCAGAGAGAGTTAATGGGAGTGAATGAGTGTGTCAGAGACAGTGAATGAGAGTGAATGAATGAATGAATGTAAAATGAATGAGTGTCTGAGAGTGAATGTAAGTGTCAGAGAGAGTAAATGAGAATGTCAGAGAGAGTGAATGAGTGTGTCAGAGACAGTGAATGAGAAGAATGAGAGTGTCTGAGAGTGTTAAAGAGAGTGAATGACAGAGTGAGTGAGAGAGTCTGAGAGTGGGCGAGAGAGTGTCCGAGAGCAGGTAAAAGAGTGTCTGAGCGTAGGTGAGAGAGTGTCAGAGAGAGGCTGTGGCAAATATGTGATGCGTGTGAAGGAAGCAGGTCTCGGTGTGTGTACAGTAGTGAATGTGCAGCGAGCAGAGACGTGTTAACGATGCCAAAGCAAACATGACCTTTCCCACGGAGTCGCAAAACTCTCCTGACCTTTCTGTGTGTGCATGTGTGTTCTTTCTATTCTCTAGTGCTGACTCACGCTTCATGAGCGCTGGACAAGGTTCCCACCAACACATGACAGTGCACTGTGTGTGTGTGTGTGTGTGTGTGTGTGTGTGAGAGAGAGAGAGAGAGAGAGAGAGAGAGAGAGAGAGAGAGCAGGTACACAACGCTGATCCTGAAATTGCACTTCTCTCTCTGCTTTGTGTTCGGCATCAATTCGTCGACGTTTTCTTTTCTCTCCTCAAAATATTTACATCCTCACGTGTCAACAGCGTCATCATGCCTCTCAGCATGCAGGGGGCGGGACCGTGTCTGATGACGTGACAGGTGAGTGAGGCGTGGCCTCACACGTCACACCCGGTTTATTTAAACCATTTCCTCACCATCTGTCAGCTTTATTCGCTGCTCGCTCCTCTGCATCGAGCTGCTTACACGTAATGGTTTCTATAGCAACAGCATACACAGGGATTGTTGTGTAAGCTCGAGATCACAACAAATTGCAGTGACACATTTTTGTAAGAAGGTGTTTATTTAACGCTAACATCGATGGAAATGAGTCTCCAGTGTCAGCGCTTTCTAGCAGTTTCCTAAAATCTTGCGACATTTTACGTCTTTTCTGTAAAACGACGACACGCTTTATTTATTAATAATAATTATTAGATTTATTCTATTTTTGTGTAGAAAAAAATAGCAGTTTTAAAGATAATAAAACAATGTCAGGGATCGAAACAGGGATCAATATCAGCTGATACTCGTGGCGTTCATGCGTTATCCAACACGAGCGGCACCGACTCAAACTCACACCACAGTGTGGTCATTATCCTCAGACGAATGGCACTGAGATACTAAAGAAATGAGTGCAAAACCACAACAATGCAAACATGCACACACGCTCACACATACACACACGTGCACACACACATACACCCACGCGCACATGCTCACACATACATACACACATACACACACGCACACATGCACACACACACGTACACACATACATATACAAAACACGCACACACACGCACATGCACACACACACACGTACACACATACATATACAAAACACGCACACACACACACACACACATACACAAACACACGCACATACACATACATACACAAAACACACACACACACACACCCACACGCACATGCTCACACATACATACACACACACACATACACACACGCACACATGCACACACACGCACACACATACATACACAAAACACACACACACACACATACACACACACGCACATGCACACACACGCACACACATACATACACAAAACACACACACACACACACACATACACACACACACGCACACACATACATACACAAAACACACACACACATACACACACGCTCACACATATATACACACACACACACATGCACACACACATACACCCATGCGCACATGCTCACACATACATACACACACACACACACATATATATATATACACGCACACATGCACACACACACGCACACACATATATACCCAAAACACGCACACACACATACGCACACACTCATACACACACGCACACATGCACACACGCTCACACATATATACATACACACACGCACACACACACACACACACACACACACACACACACACACAGTGCATCATAATGCCAGAGGAAGTTGCTGGTATTAAATGGGAAGCGATTTGTGTCCGTTTGATTTTCAGTGCTCGTGATTGTCGTTTCATTTCCATCAGCTGAGATTCCTCTGTGCAGGTTTCTCTTTCAGGTTTAAAGAAATGTCCCAGACTCCTATATCTAATATCTCTAATATCTCCTACTCCAACCTCCAGTCTCTCCTACTCCAATATCTCCTACTCCAACCTCCAGTCTCTCCTACTCCAATATCTCCTACTCCAACCTCCAGTCTCTCCTACTCCAGTCTCTCCTACTCCAATATCTCCCACTCCAACCTCCAGTCTCTCCTACTCCAATATCTCCCACCACAACCTCCAGTCTCTCCTACTCCAATATCTCCCACTCCAACCTCCAGTCTCTCCTACTCCAGTCTCTCCTACTCCAATATCTCCTACTCCAACCTCCAGTCTCTCCTACTCCAATATCTCCCACCACAACCTCCAGTCTCTCCTACTCCAACCTCCAGTCTCTCCTACTCCAACCTCCAGTCTCTCCTACTCCAACCTCCAGTCTCTCCTACTCCAATATCTCCCACCACAACCTCCAGTCTCTCCCACTCTAACATCTCCTACTCCAGTCTCTCCTACTCCAGTTAATGCACTTTGCTGCAATTCCTACTAGTTAGTAACAACAACAACAACAACAACAGTCTTTATATTTTTTGTTGTTTTTTGGCTGATTTTATATTATCTGAAAACCTTTATATCACAATATTATTTCTATATCACAATATGTATTTTGATCATTAGTATTTATAAGGTTTTCAGAGAATATAAAAGCGAACGTTCAACTTTTTTATTTTTATTTTATTTTTATTTATTTTATTTTCTTTAAGTTTTTTTTTGTCTTTGTCCTGTTTGATAAAATCACGTATCATACCTACACCGACAAACTGCCTGTTAATTTTATGGGTGTGATTAGGTGGAGTTTTCTTGTTTTGATGCTGCTGGTGGTTTCTGCTGCCTCGTGTTACACTGAAACATTAAACCATCAACCGTTCAAACCTTTAAAACATTAAAAAGAATGAAAATAATTTAAAATATAATTCTCACAGATAAATGTAAACAAATGTTAGTTATAGAGTTTCTGTGTTAACTTTCTTTATAGTCTCTCTCTCTCTCTCTCTCTCTCTCTCTCTCGCTCTCGCCCTCTTTCTCTCACACACACACACACACACACACGTGTATCTTCCCACGCACACACCCTTCCCCACAGACACCAACACACCCTACACACCCATGCTGCAGCAGTGTGTAAGCAAGAGCGTGTGTGTGTGTGTGTGTGTGCGTGTGTTTGCGCCCTCTATGGGTTCATGGTGCCTAATCATGTGCAGCAGTGACTGGACTTCCTGGTGCATGTGTGCATGTGCGTGCATGTGCGTGTGTGTGTGTGTGTGTGTGTGTGTGTGAGAGAGAGAGTGAGAGAGAGAGAGAGAGAGAGAGAGAGAGAGAGAGAGAGAAAAGGCCTAAGAGAGGAAGGTAGTGACAAAACCGGGTGTGTATGTGTGATAGGAAACAAAAGAAGAGCAATGACACAGTCACATGACCACTTTCATCTGACTACTTTAGCAAACCGAATAAATTGTAAATATAAACATCAAAGATCCATTAAATGTGCCTCAACATTATGTTTTTACACCAAGCACAGAGAGACAATAACACCTGGATTCACTGATATTTCTCTATAAATACATTCCCTGTAATTCAAGTTATGGGCTTCTACTATCGTTTATACCACAAGTTCACTGTGTTAGTATTCATTCATTCACTCTTTCATCTTCTATCGCTTGTCCGAACTACCTCGGGTCACGGGGAGCCTGTGCCTATCTCAGGCGTCATCAGGCATCAAGACAGGATACACCCTGGACGGAGTGCCAACCCATCACAGGGCACACACACACACTCTCATTCACTCACACAATCACACACTACGGACAATTTTCCAGAGATGCCAATCAACCTACCATGCATGTCTTTGGACCGGGGGAGGAAACCGGAGTACCCGGAGGAAACCCCCGTGGCACAGGGTGAACATGCAAACTCCACACACACAAGGCGGAGGCGGGAATCGAACCCCGACCCTGCAGGTGTGAGGCGAACGTGCTAACCACTAAGCCACCGTGCCCCCCATGTAAACAATATGTTTCTGAAAATTAATATATATATATATATATAAAAATCAGCTTATTTTTTATTTCTTTTTAAAGGAATGCATTTTCTTTATTCATCAGCTATGCGTTCGCTCTCACTCGAGTCACATTCGTGTCAAAGTGCACTCGTTTCATCACACAGGGTTGAAGCTCTATCAATAAAACCCCACATGATGAAATAATAAAAAATGTGTTTAAATACTGTGCTGCGTTTACACACGAAAGCTATTGGTATATTGGTAAGCTTTGGACTCCTGACCTTCTGAACTGATCTTTCCTGGAGGCCATAAAGTTGCACATAAGATCCTCGGTTCAATGCAGCAGCGGTTTTGATGTAGAAAGACCGAAGGATGGGAGAATAAAAAAACTAATGAATGAATCATCCTAATCCTTATTAATGCAGATGTATGATTTTCGGCAAGGACTATGGTGCAACGTTGATGCTTTATTGTTGCTATTCTTTATGCTGCTAATAAACGCTTCATAATGAAGTAACGACGATGTAACTTTTGTCCAAGCCTCGTTATGAACACCTTCAAAAAAAAGATCTACAAAATTTCACACCCTTTTTCATCATAAAATTCATTCTCTACTTATCAAAAAAGTGAATCTACTCTCTCACTCACTCTCACTCATTTTCTACCGCTTATCTGAACTACCTCGGGTCACGGGGAGCCTGTGCCTATCTCAGGCGTCATCGGGCATCAAGGCAGGATACACCCTGGACGGAGTGCCAACCCATCACAGGGCACACACACACACTCTCACTCACTCACACAATCACACACTACGGACAATTTTTCCAGAGATGCCAATCAACCTACCATGCATGTCTTTGGACCGAGGGAAGAAACCGGAGTACCCGGAGGAAACCCCCGAGGCACAGGGAGAACATGCAAACTCCACACACACAAGGTGGAGGTGGGAATCGAACCCCCAACCCTGGAGGTGTGAGGCGAACGTGCTAACCACTAAGCCACCGTGCCCCCATGTAAAATATTAAATATACAAAATACATTGTATATGTGTGTAAAAATATTACACAAAATAGATTCTCGCCTCTGATTGGTCCAACAGTTAAAGCTGTTCATGAATTTTTGGTTCATTTCTATAGTAACAGCTACTTCGCTTGGATTGTTATATAATAAAGAGACATAATTATTTGAGGTTGATTTCTTGAACATTTCTGGAAGGAGACTCGAGTGTCAGCTCTTTGTGACAAAGTGGCCAATCACGACCATCTCTTAGCTCATGCAGGCTATAAAACCAAAAGTATGTGCACCCCTGACCAATGTACAGTATTCATTGTCAGTATTCATCAATCTCATTCCAGATTGATTCCCTTTGGTTCCCAGATTTGATTCTCTTTGCTGTTATAATCAGCTATTATTTTCTCTTCTCTTCTCTTGTCTTCTCTTCGTCACTGATGTTGTGACGTTAAGGAGGCTCCAGTTCCAGTTCATTCCATTGTTAGGGCTCTGTCCAGGAGTTCACTCAAGTTCTTCCAGTCCATCTTTAATCTCCACACCATGTCTTCATAGAGCTTCATTGACTTGACTTGACTTGACTTGAGCTGCTTTGTGCACAGGAGCATTGTCATGCTGGAGCAAGTACTGGCTAAATCCTTATGGCCTTAAGGCCAGAGTTCCAGGTCTAGAAAGAAGCCTTTATATGTTAGTCTTTTATTATGTTCCCTGATTATTAGCTGCAGTATGAAAATGTATTATTATACCAGATCTAAGTGTTTTAAAAAGGACGTTTTAAACATATAGACGATAAATCCACAAATCAGCCATTACCTTAGATATAACACAATTACAGTATCTACAGATCCGACCCTGTTATTAATTGATGGAAATTATAAATCTGACTTTATCTCTCTCACTCAGAACTCGTTTTATAAACAATCTTCAGACTGGCTTTTTTTGTTTGACATCCAGCTATTAATAGTTCTCTCTCATGTGAGCCGTAAGTTCTCTCAGCACCGGTCGAGTGTTCAGATAGCCGCAGTGGCTCACAAGGGCCGGGCTGCGATATCAGGTCAGTGTGATAAAGGTGAGGCCGCTGCACTCTTATCAGCTGGAGTGTGGGTGTTATTTCCGCTGGCACCCTTTGACACCTCTGTTGGCATAAGAACAGACACTGCCTGATGTTACATCGATACGAATAAAGCGCTCAGGACAGGAAACATGAAGAGCTAAAGGAGGGAACGAAACACCAGAAATAACCTTCCTCCAAAGGCCAAGCCTGAAAAAAGCTAACAGATGTAATGGACATTAATAAGGGTTTTTTATTTTTTATTTTTAAAGCCATATTCAATGAGTCAGTTCCATTTTTATTTGACTTAAACAAGTCGGCTCTTTCGAATCACTGATTCATTTTTCCACAAAATCAGGACAAATTTAGTGATTATTTCACATTAGTGATTTGCTTGAGTTTTTCACCAGTATAAAAACTTTATACTATATATATATACTGTATATGACATAACATGCAACTTTAAATTGCATTTTATAAAAAGTAAAATACTACAGTATTTAAATAATTCTAACCAAATGCCAAACTACAATGACACTTAAACTTACGCCTCACAATTAACGCTCATGTTTCCATGAACGCATTTTGAACATAATGTCATTACATGAAGAATAAAGTAAAAAAAAAATGACTCATATGAGTGAATCGACTCACTTATAAAAGTCGAATCAAGGAGTCGACTCGTTCACAAACGGCACATGTTGCAACATAGCGATAAACACCTCACACATAGGCCTAGGGTCATGTTAGCAAGTGGTAATTTGATTGTAGTTTGAACCATGCTAAGGTTTGTACTAGCGTCGGAGTCATATTAGCAAAGAAAGTTAATCGTACTGTATGGGTTTAGAACAATAACCACTGGGGCATTAATGATCTCTACTACTACTTTCTTTGTAACATATCTTAATGAGAGGCTGTATATGACAAGAATTTTACGGTTAAGTTTTTCTTCCACTTTTATGTGAAGTCGGGGAGCTTAAGCAATACGATTGGTCCGAGGAATCCTTTAATAACCAGTGGACTCCAATCACCTCACTGCTCATTTATTTACAGGAAGGTGCTTTGATGAGTTACTGTACATGCTATGTACAATGACTCAATGATCACCTCAAAATGGCCGATATGCTAAAACATCAGCTTCAATCTGATCTCTGTGCCTCTATCACCCAAAATTAACTATAATCAAACGTTAATTTAAAGAGAACTGAGCAGTATGAATCATTCAGAGACACTGTGGGTGATATCTGATCTAAAAAAAAGATAATAAAAAAATCCTGTGTTGAGCTGACTAGAAACGATTTTCTCTCACAGACACAAATGCAAAGCTTTAATTTAATTCTGTGGAATGATTAGTGACTGATGAGTCATATTTGTTTTCTCAGTAATAAAAAAAGCTGTTGGTTAAACAGGGTATAAGACAGAAGCAGCATGAAGTGTGAAGTTACAGTATGTGATGTTCTATAAACAGAAGGAAGGTGGATGATGAACAAAATAGTGACAGTGATGCTGAATTCGTCATTCTGATTGGTCAGAAGATGTTGATTCTATTTCTATAATGATCATTCTAGCTGTATTTGTAACATGCTCTTTAATAGCTAATGCAATTTTTGAACATCACTTTCTAACATTCATTCATTCATTAATTTTCTACCGCTTATCCGAACTACCTCGGGTCACGGGGAGCCTGTGGCGTCAGGCGTCATCGGGCATCAAGGCAGGATACACCCTGGACGGAGTGCCAACCCATCACAGGGCACACACACACACTCATTCACTCACGCACTCACACACTACGGACAATTTTCCAGAGATGCCAATCAACCTACCATGCATGTCTTTGGACCGGGGGAGGAAACCGGAGTACCCGGAGGAAACCCCCAAGGCACGGGGAGAACATGCAAACTCCACACACACAAGGTGGAGGCGGGAATCGAACCCCCAACCCTGGAGGTGTGAGGCGAACGTGCTAATACATGCTATGTAGGTTTTAGCTTTGGAACAATTGATTGATTCTTTGGTTTTCATGCCAAAGAAAAAAGGTGATGGACAAAGAATCATAAAGTGGATTTAATTGACTTTATTCACCATGCGATTGAACTGAGTAACATTCATTTCTCACAATCGGTGACACTGTTTGTGTCCATCCCATCATGATTTGATGTTGTCTTTGTATTAACAAAAAACCCTGAATTAAATCAAACCCCAAGCTCACGACTGAGCTGAGAATCAAACCCACAACAGGCTCGTTACAACTGTGCTATTCTACCATGAAGGCATTTATTATCTAAGTGTAACACAATATTTATACTATAGATCCCATCAGCACTAACAACCTCATGAGATTTCGCACTGTAACTCGTTTACATTAATACTACATGCTCTCTCTCTCTCTCTCTCTCTCTCTCTCTCTCTCTCTCTCTCTCTCTCTATAGTTTTATATATATATATATATATATATATATATATATATATATATATATATATAATATATATATATATATATATATATATATATATATATATATATATATATAAAATCGTATTGAAATTCAGTTAACGTAAGCGAAGAAATCATGATTTACTGAGAAACGTAATTTATTTTTTTTTTTTTTGTAAACTCTACGTAATATTAGTAAAGTAACTACAAATAGAAAAAAATACACCTCATTCCCTTCTCAGCAGATTGCTGTGAATTAAAAGGCATAAAATACTCGAGAATATGTCGTTATTGGAAAAGAATCAAAGTTGATGATGTCAGGCTTCATCACACTGCTCAATAATGGTTGATTATTTTCCAATACTGGCGCACACACACACACCCACACACACACACACACACACACACATCCTGAGGGTTCAGCTCGATTCACACACACTACATGTTGAATGGCAGCCCTTGTCCCTTCTAACTCTTTGCACAGTAGGAGGCTTGTAACGTGAGGGATAACCCTTTCACACTCTTCCTAGCAAAAATATCCCTTTTGCACGCTTAAGGTCCTGCCTCCATCCTGAACCCCGGTGGTCAGGTGCTGGCACGCCAGATCTCGTCTGCAGATTTCTCTCGTCCTGCTCTTTCGTGAGTTCTTTTTGTTGTTGTTTTTTTTTTTTTATCTCCCTCCACGGTTTCCGTACCTTTGTACCTTATTCTGCCTTTTTTTTGCCACCGGCAGGATTCAGATTATAACAAAGGAAAACAAGCAGCGTCTGTGTTCGTAACAGGTACCATCTGCATTTCGTTACCCAGCGGTAGGGTCTGCGTATGGGAACCGGCGAGAGCCGAGTCGAACGAGGCTAAATGAGTCAGCCGGAAGGGGCTCACAATGGAGCCCGACGTCTGGAAGTGTTAACGCTCCCTGTGTTCTCTTGACCCTGCGCTGTTTGAACTAAACCATAAAACAGAGAGTTTCAATTTAGAGATTAAACACTAAGCTCTTACACCTCAGTCTTTCAGACAAACCCGACTCGAGTCAATAAAGCTAAGAAGATATTTTGTGTGTCAGTGGTTTTTTAAAAATGTTTTAAATTTAGCATTCAGATTTACAGAGTTTATAGTCAGTGATGAATCGAGGCCGAGTCAGCCATCTAAAACCTCTAAACATGACGTGTGACAAATGTTATTGCATCATAAAATATGAGAGTCAATCATACGCCAGTAATAAGCCATAAGCCAGTCACTGCTGATGAGTGTGGAGATACAGGAGATTACTGTGTAAATGAAGACATGAAGGATTTGGGCTGCAACTGATACGAACAGCTTTGTCTCTGTGACTCGAGGCTCCATCGACGAACAGTTCGACAAAACAGTTAAAACAGGATGAATTTCCCGGTTGTGTAATTGCCTATAGATGGGAAATGATTCATATAATTCTATAATCTGGTGTCACTTTATATCGGAAAGACCGATGCGTTGATTAACATTAAAACTAAGCGAGAAATAATACAGTAGCTATTAGATTCCTTGTTAAGGACACACACGTTACAGCCAAACTACAGGCAATGAAAGACTGCTGACTGCACGGAAAAACGTTAGACCGAATGAGTAAACAAGCAAGAGGGGAAAAAAAAGAATTAGGAGTAAAGGAGCTTTGTTTCCTGTTGAACACAATGGATTTTTATTTGTTTTCTGATTTGTTAAGAAGGAATAAATAGCTGAATAATAAATAATAATCACTCTCACTCACTCTCTCACTCAGGCGTCATCGGCCATCAAGGCAGGATACACCCTGGACGGAGTGCCAACCCATCGCAGGGCACACACACATACTCTCATTCACTCACGCAATCACACACTACGGACAATTTTCTAGAGATGCCAATCAACCTACCATGCATGTCTTTGGACCAGAGGGAGGAAACCGGAGCACCCGGAGGAAACCCCCGAGGCACGGGGAGAACATGCAAACTCCACACACACAAGGTGGAGGCGGGAATCGAACCCACACCCCATAAATAATAATCATTCTTTCTTTTTTTCAATTCAATTCAAATCTAACAGTCAAAACTAGGTACACCACAGTAACCAATGTTCACTATCACAGTCAATTATATATCCAGCCACCAGTCACCATCAATAAACTAAACAAGAGCACAATAACATTGTCAGTGCTGGTGTCTTTGCCATGTAGAACTCATTCTGACTCGCGTACCTTGTGCAATCTGGGAAATTAGTGACATCAGTTGCAAGGAAATTTGAGATAGAATTAGTTGGGGATGATGCTAAGGATGTAGGGATGTGGTAGCGCAGTGGTTAAGGTGTTGGGCTACTGATTGGAAGGTCATGGGTTCGAACCCCAGGTCCACCAAGCTGCCACTGCTGGGCCCCTGAGCAAGGCACTTAACCCTCAGTTGTAAGTCACTCTGGATAAGGGTGTCTGCTGAATGCTGTAAATGTAAAATGCTGTGTCGAAATCAACTCTATACGTCTTTATGTATCTGTTTAAATTCATCACACCTTATCATGCATCAGTTGCAAACAGTGGCTAAACTTCAGCATCAACTAATTTCTTAATCCTGACTCAAAGGCTTTCAAGGCATTTCGGTTTTCCAAAATCCATCCACGTATACATTTCACACCATCATAACAACAAGCCACTCTCCATTATGCTAAACGGATAACAAGCTAATGCTTTAAGGGTTTAAACAGCACATCTTTCCGCTTGCACTTCCGCTTCACTTTTCTCATGCTGAAATTCGATCAGCGGGTCACGGAAAGGTCATGGCCAGGCTCAGTTTAAGCAACCATGTGAAAATCATTTGTCTTGTTTGAGTCAAAGGAAAAAAGAATAGCAAAAAACATATATGCATCACATCGGTAAAAAGTTCATGTTTATGCTGACACTCTGTCATATATGTGGGTTATATACGTGGGTGTTTTTTTATGATTGTCATTAAAACCAATTCTGGGGAATTTGTTTATCTGGATGTGAAGATTGTGAGACTTCCTAAAGACATAACAATAGAATTAACGCATCATTAAAAATAAGAGCCAATCAGATTCCAGTATGCAAATGTATCATCTAATTCTACTAGTTCGCTTGGACAATAAGGGGTTAATGATTCAATTTCCAGTTTGTATTTTTATAGCATTTGATGCATTCGATTGCAATTTATTCAATAAAGCAAAAAATTTACATTCCTAATTTTCCGTTTCTGTACAGTAGTAGCACGAAGATTTCACTATGCTGTAATTAACATGCGACACATAAAGGCTTCTTTCCTTCTCCTTTGTCTTTGTCTACTTGTTTAGAAGCGCTTCCAGGGTGCATGTCACGTTATTTAGATTGGGAGACGTGACATTAAACCCATGCCTAATCAGTCGTCTCACACGGTGGAATATTGTACAAGGGATGTCCTGGGAAGACATTGTGATAGTGCGTTCCTCAACACCCAAGTCATTTCCTACTTAACCCATCATGGCCCGAACACATGGTCGGTTATCGCGTATCAGCGGAGGAGACGGCCGAGGCATTGGCATGACAGTCGGTTAAAGAAGACCAGAAACAAGAGGAAGCAAACAGCACCATGTGTTTCTTATCATGGACTCTCGAAGCACAACGCAGGCGTGAATGGAGGTTGATTAAGAGCTGTCACATAATGACCTTCTCACATGTCGACAGCGTGTACTCACCTGAGCCATTCCCACTTCATTTCCTGTTTTAAAATAGTCCAGGTAGAAGAAGCTGGCTGATGCTTCCAAGCTGTTTCTTTTGAATTGGTAGCTGTGGAGCCATGTGACTCGCTGAAAACCTTTTTTTTTTTTTTGTGTTGTTGTAGGTGTCTATGAAAGTTGAGGGTGGAACTTGCCAAGGTGAAAATAAATTCATTTTCCACACTATATTTAGAGGCATTTGGTTTGCTCACTTGTTAATCTGTGACTGATACAACAGAAGGCTTTGATCTCATAAGGGAAAAGCCAAGGGGACGTAGATTACTCCTCGACACCTACAATGTCTTTCATGCAATCGTTCCTACACTTTGTTTTTACCTGCAAGCAAAAAAGCTTCCAGGTACAGAGCATGTGATGTGGGTTTTGAAATATCCACCTTTTACATCATTTAACCTAAGATGAACAACGAACAGATCAATAAGCATGCTGCTATTGAACTCTTTTTACCAGAAGCCAAAAAAAATGGAGTTTGCTCCTGTTTTGTTGTGTCTGTGTTCAGTATTGAACCTCCACAGTGGTGTTAATACAGTATAAAGCTCATATGAAAGTAGACACTTTGTAGTTTTTCAGAAGTATTTTTGTTTTAATATAAAAAAAGAAAGTTTCAAAAATTACAGAAAATTTCTACGTATGCCCCCCCTAAAGGTTCTATAGGAGGAGGATGACGAGGAAATAACACAATCTTATAATCTTACAATGAACTGAGGAGAAAGAGTTCTGGACGGAGATCAAGACAGACAGCGATCTGAATGCGACAATAAATGTGCTATTCTACTGTTAGCATTACCCAGTCCTCCAATTTTCAGTTAGATTGTAGATTTGCAGGCGTCATTGGGCATCAAGGCAAGATACACCCTGGATGGAGTGCCAACCCATCGCAGGGCACACACACACTCTCATTCACTCACTACGGACAATTTTCCAGAGATGCCAATCAACCTACCATGCATGTCTTTGGACGAGGGGAGGAAACCGGAGTACTTGGAGGAAACCCGAGAGGCACGGGGAGAACATTCAAACTCCACACACACAAGGCGGAGGCGGGAATCGAACCCCCAACCCTGGAGGTGTGAGGCAAACGTGCTAACCACTAAGCCATCGTGACCCCCCAGCTGGCTAAGTTATTGCACAAATTCTGTAAATAGCTCTCTAATGTAGTGTTTAAAATTGTGCTAGCTTAGTACACAGGTTCTGTTATTAGTTGGCTAGTTTATTGTTTAAAAGCTTGTTACCTTTCCGCACAAGTTTTGTGTTCAGCTGGCTAGTTTAATGTTTAAAAGCATGCTAGCTTAGCACAAAGGTTCTGTAATTAGCTGAATAGTTTAGTGTTTAGAAGCATGCTAGCTTACCACAAAATATCTGTAGCTAGTTGGCTAGCTTAACACACAAGTTCTGTAATTAGCTGGCTAGTTTAGTGTTTAGAATTGAATTAGCTTACCACAGGTTCTGTAGCTAGATGGCTATTTTATTGTTTAGAATTAAACTAGCTTACCACACAAGTTCTGTAGCTAGCTGGCTAGTTTAGTGGTTAGAAGTAAGCTAGCTTACCACAAAGGTTCTGTAGCTATAAGAGTTTTTAGTTAAAACATCATCATAATCTATATATTAGGCCATGATAGCTTTAAGGCACTGAGCTTGTTCTGAAAAGCTGTGTAAATTTAGCTGTATTAACACTCTTCAATCAAACATAAATCCAAATAATAATGAAAGTCAGTTATTTATGAGCTGTTTTTAAGCAGGTTTTTAGACTCAGCTCAGGGGCTGACTTGCACTTTGCCTCTGGCGCACACTACAAACAGCAAGCCGCACTCCCAGCCTTCTCCGTGACCTCTATGTCGCTTTCACATCGCTTACAGTTTGCAGCACATGATGTCTATCACATCAGCGGGGAGAGAAACAGAGAGCTGTCACACATGCACACACAGCCATGTGACACACTTTTGACACATGGACTTTGTGTTACATAGATCAGCACGATTGCACGATGAGTAGTGTACAGCCGTCTCTACAGCTAGTAGCACTAACTAGTTAGATTGTAGGAAGACAAAAAAATACTGACTGTATGAATATATGAAAATTACTGTATGAATTCACTAGATGAATTTATTGTATTAGCAGAATTTTCCCTTGATCATATCTAATCAGTATGTGAAGAGTCACAGCCTCCAGGTAACTAGGTACCATCTAATCATTTTTCGCACCTGATCACTTTGCTGACCAGAAATCTTCAAGCAGGACAAAGAGAAAAATTATAGAAACTTTTTTTTTTTTTTTTACTCATTTCAGAAAATAAAAGTCTTCATTTGGTATGAACCTTGCACATAGGTATGTTTACAGTAACACACTTCACAATGCTTGCTAACATGCTAACATGCTATGATATGAACTGTGATTGTTCATCTGCCTTCTTTCTGTGAAACTATCTGGATCTTGACCATCTTTATTATTGAAATGTACCAGACAGAAAGCTAGGTGTCTGTCTTGTGAAACTTGTATATGAAACTTTTCCCTGATCAGGACGGGTTAAACACAGAGACATCAGACATATTTGAATACAGTTGTCTCTCATTTATGGCAAAATTCGGAGCACACAAAGCAGTAAGCCAGGTGGAGGTCATCAAAACCAATATTGTCAGAATGTCCTGTAAAGAATAACGCCGTACCATGAAGCACCTGGACTGCCATTGGTAAAACGGGTCTACAGGTCCATGCACCGATTGGACACACTGCTCAACTTGATACAATGACAAAAGTTCACTGAGTTCATACAGAGAAGAAGAAAGGCTTGACGCGAGCAGGCGCAAGGCTCGGGTGAGAGCGGATGAGTCCTCCTTTTGTTGCGTCGCAGTCGTGCAATCTATTTTCTTTGGCGCGCCTTAAATAAAGTCATAAAGTGGTACTAATGTTTTAATTTAGCTCCATGTGTCTGCTGGGCGATAGCCTTTGCTGTCTGTACTGCTCCCTGCTGTTCCTCATCATCACATGAACAGTTGCTCTGTGGCCACAGAAGAAAGACCGAAGAGATGGGATAGACAAAAAAAGAAGGGAGGGAGGCATGGACGGATGATGGGTGGGAGGCAAGGCAGGTGGCAGCGGTGAAAAAAAAAAGAGCAGGAGGTGGAGGAGGAGGAGGACAAGAAAAGAAAGTACAGTGCCTTTCAAGGAGGACTTTGCTCTGTACAATAGTGCTAGCCAGTTTTACACTTTCAAAACCTGCCTCAGTGGGAGAAAGGAATTTCTTCAAGGAAGGAAGGGGTGAAACAGAAAGAGGGAGTAAGTAAGGGAAAAAAAAGACAGAAAAATACACAGAGATAGAGAGAAGGCAAAAGAGAAAGTGAGGGAGAGGGAGAGAATCTGCCCATCTGAGGTACTGCTGGGCTCAGCAAGTTAGCGATTACTGATTAGCCAGTTGAGTCCAGCAGGGAGGCCTGTCTGTCCTTGGCTTGGGAAAACAACATGAAAGCGAGCCGTCTGTTTTGTGAGGGTGACTTGAAAGCGCGGTAGCTATCGGGGACATTAGCCTTATCAATAGCTGGTGCTCTAGAGCGGAGCTATATGAAGCAACAAGGGCACAGAGTCTCTAGCAGTGAAGATAACTAGTGCATACTTGACTGCCTATTTGCATAGACCTGGGTAACTGGGGAGAGAAACAACACATGGGACAAGAGAAGGAGGGGGCAAAAACTTATTAAATGAAAATTGAATTAGAAAGCAGGCAGAAACAGGGCACCCGTGCCAGCCACACTCCAAATGCCTGTTTCGGCACCATGGCCAGGGAGCCTGGCACAGGGCTGCCATCGGTCCTGTTCCAGCTACAGTGCGTCTGCTAGGCCAAGCTGTCCTTGCAGAGAGAGACGTGGGCACGCTTGGGGGCAACAGGTGCATGGCAAAACTTTATCACAAAAAACTATGAATACAAAGCAAGGAAATAAACAGATTTACGACTAGGAACGTTTTGTGTATTCCAAGACATCTTGGTTCAGCTCAACAAGAAGATACAAGCAAAAATTTTGCTAATAATGCTTTATGACAAGAACAGTCTGCAAACAGGCGATATCGTTATGGTACCATTTTGGAAAGGTAAAGTCACCTTGTCTTTAAAATTCAGATGACTTTGGTATACTGGTCACAAAGTGTTCCTTTTAAAAAATAAAGGTGTACGCATAATAGCATAAATAATAATCACTTAACGCATTTGGAGACAACGTCCTGTACCTGCATCAAACATGACAACTCGGCATACTAGCAGGACGCAATAGTTTGCAAGGCGAAGCATCACTGGAAAAATATACAACTCAAATCACATAGTACAATATACAACAACAATTATGTGGACATCCAACCATCATCTGACCATCACCTGACCCCATATGTCCTTGTTGAACATCCCATTCCAGATTTATCCCCTCTTTCATTTTTAGAGCCCAGTTCATGGAGAATGCGTGTCAGTTGTATGTGACCGTGACCACAGATTGGTGGTCAATATTCCTACCATAGCGTTCCATAGCATGGGAGACACACAGGATACATGACTTAATTGACAACATTTCTGTACTAGATGCATCAATTAAACCCAAGTTTTCAAGTGTGTCTATGAGCTCCATATCCAGAGATAATAAAAAAAAAAAAAAAAATATACAGGAAAAAAATAATATAAAAAAAATAATATACAAGAAAGCCAGTTACATTGTTTCCCTTGTATCATGTAGAGTTTAATTACATAACATGCAGTATAGAGGAACTCTACAGCAGCTGACCTGGACTATATTTAGTTCCAGAAAGGGAGATAGATAGAGTTCCTGAAAAGCGTGACCTAATATCATTTTTGATAAGCACATGGCATTTTACTGATAGACACCATCACAGACCTTCGTCAAGAGGTCAGATCATTCTGCATAAACAAGAGTTTAGAGCTCTTTATCATGGATTGATTAATCATATAAAGTTTTCTGAAAGGAGATGATGATTTAACATTTTTTTAAGGTGTCTCCGATGTCGGTGCGCTGTAGCAGGCAGCTGTAACTCATTTTGCCGACACAGCTTTGGGACAGAAGCATTCTGGGCTGTGAGGTGTCCCAAAAACATGACATGTTATATTTATTAATCTTATTAACTTCTAATAGATGCTGGTGAGGGATCTACTGTTTAGAAGCTATAACAGGAACTTATCTTGCTGACAATACACACATTTAATCAAACTGGATACTGATAACTGAATGATGGCATAGTGCAAATCGTGCATCATGTATCACTCCACACCATGACATTGATTTCCTAAAAAAACTTTTCATTTATTATTCCTTACATGTTTAGGTGTTTAATTTGAATTATTGTCTAAATCTGAACAAATAATTTGGCAGACAGCCTTATCAGTGGCAGTGCAGCTTACATTTATTATACAACTGAGTAGTTGAGGGTTAAGGGCCTTACTCAAGGGCCCAGCATTAGCAGATTGCCAGTGGTGTGATTTGCACTCATGGCTTTTCAAGCACTAGTCCAACATCTTAAACACTGGACTACATACATTATGCTAAACTCACAGAAATGTCAGGCCCCTTGACAAGTCAATATGCTAGTTCTCTTGCCCTGGGATATGTTTTGTTTTCCAGGTCAACGGTCTGTTCCCAAAGGTCCACTTCAGACCGCTGTCCTCTCAGGGGCCTTGACATGATTCCCATTTGGTCTCTTGCTATATGAAACGTGCATTACTTTGTCACCATGAGTGAGATTGTTACTGAAAATAAAGTTTAGGCGTTTATTTGACAAGAAATATGCCAAGTGTCAAGAAGTCATGAATGTTGGAAAATACCAATGGTCTTTTTTGTTGTTGTTAAGGTTTTTATGTTGTTGTTAATGAATTCATGACAAAAACAACTTCCAACATCCAGGCCATTAAAAAATGGATAAATTCTAATAGGGGTGTAACTCAATGGTGCTACTGTATCATCCGATAGAACATAATAGCGCTGCAAAGAATGGATGTGGTCTAAACAGGATTTTTTTTAAATGCAATTAAATATGAATCTTATCACTATGTCACTATAATAGCAACGGGGAAAAATAGTCCTGAATTTAATGTTTTGAGGCTTATGACATTTATGTAGGTTTAGTACATTACAGGTTTATCTGTTCCTAGGATCTTCCAGAACATTTCTAAGAAGCTTCTCCTGACACACAATAATTGTGAGAAGAATATTCAATTATATTGTGGAATATTTCCAGGCTAAATTGGTGCATTTGTCCTTGTCACCCTCCTAGTTGAAACTGGGGAACAGCTCATGTCTAGACCCATTTTCTCAACTCATGTACCCTACGTGTGCCTGCCGCTTTGGGGCAGTGTGGTAAATGGTAGCAAATGGTAGCCATATTGAGCGCCAGAGCGTGGCCACAGACACATATGACTGCCATGCATCCTCCGAGCACATGGGCTCCAAAGACCCAGACAATTAGTAACTAGCTAAGAAAATAAATAGTGGCTTCTGAAGGCCCCCCAGCAGGGCAACTTTACCAGATTGGCCGAGGAAATGGATCTGCACTCAAAAAAAAAGGCCACTCTGAGGTCCCTGATAGTGATCTGACTTTAATCTAACTAGTAAAGTGGCCATGTATGAGTTACTGGCACATATGTGCCTGTGTGTGTGTTGAGTAGAGCTGGGGTAATTGAGACCTTATTTTAAAGCACATCTGATCTTGACACGATCATCCAGCTCTGTGGAAGAGTACAGGCCGAGATCTTTACGGTGCACAAGTCCCGTGTAGTTGTTGGGTAATTCTAGTTGAGGTAGACAACATGTCTCAAAAAGACACCACGGTTGTTAGTAACACAGAACTAACAAACCTGTTAGACAGGAAAAAGTTTAGAATTTGTTCTTTTAATGTGAAATTTGATTTTAAATGACTGGGAGTTAACATCAACCATGGATATAAATTTCAGATTTTGAGAACATGACTTAAAAACATTATATAAAAAATACCCACAGTTAATTTTAATACGGTGTAAATCTTTTTTTACTGCAAGACAGTTCTCCTTGGAGTTTGGTATTGGACAAAAAGATCAGGAGACAAAAATGTAAACTTTTAGGAGTAAGAGGCCACACCTCCTTAACTTAAACTGACATGCACAGAGGCCACACCTCCTTAACTTAAACTGACATGCACAGAGGCCACACCTCCTTAACTTAAACTGACATCCGCAGAGGCCACACCTCCTTCACTTAAACTGACATCCACAGAGGCCACACCTCCTTCACTTAAACTGACATGCACAGAGGCCACACCTCCTTCACTAGGACCAACATCTACAGCGGTCATACCTCCATCACAGAAATTTAAAAGACAGCAACCACACCTCCTGCACAGGAACTTAAACAGGATAGACAAAGGCCACACCTAATTAACCGGGTCAAAGCACTGTGGTTAAGCCTCCTTTACAGAAACCTATAGTCAGAGACCACGCCTCCTTTACAGAAACCTATAGTCAGAGACCACGCCTCCTTTACAGAAACCTATAGTCAGAGACCACACCTCCTTTACAGAAACCTATAGTCAGATACCACGCCTCCATTACAGAAACCTATAGTCAGAGACCACGCCTCCATTACAGAAACCTATAGTCAGAGACCACGCCTCCTTCACAGAAACCTATAGTCAGAGACCACGCCTCCTTCACAGAAACCTATAGTCAGAGACCACGCCGCCTTCACAGAAACCTATAGTCAGAGACCACACCTCCTTTACAGAAACCTATAGTCAGAGACCACACCTCCTTTACAGAAACCTATAGTCAGAGACCACGCCTCCTTCACAGAAACCTATAGTCAGAGACCACGCCTCCTTCACAGAAACCTATAGTCAGAGACCACACCTCCTTCACAAAAACCTATAGTCAGAGACCACGCCTCCTTCACAGAAACCTATAGTCAGAGACCACGCCTCCTTCACAAAAACCTATAGTCAGAGACCACGCCTCCTTCACAAAAACCTATAGTCAGAGACCACGCCTCCTTCACAAAAACCTGTAGTCAGAGACCACGCCTCCTTCACAAAAACCTGTAGTCAGAGACCACGCCTCCTTCACAAAAACCTATAGTCAGAGACCACGCCTCCTTCACAAAAACCTATAGTCAGAGACCACACCTCCTTCACAAAAACCTATAGTCAGAGACCACGCCTCCTTCACAAAAACCTATAGTCAGAGACCACGCCTCCTTCACAAAAACCTATAGTCAGAGACCACGCCTCCTTCACAAAAACCTATAGTCAGAGACCACGCCTCCTTCACAAAAACCTATAGTCAGAGACCATGCCTCCTTCACAGAAACCTATAGTCACAGAGGTCACACCTCGTTCACTGGAATTAAGTCTCCAAATTGTTGCCTTTCAGCCTGTAAGACATATTTTTAAGTCTAATCTGTTCCTATGTGTCATATGAAGCTTTATGTATATTTAATTTGGCATTTAATTCAGATTGATCTTTGTGCCATGGCGTGTTGTTTTAAGAGGCTCTCGGCATGTGTGCAATATGACAAGAAGGCGTACGAGCCACTAGGGACCGTGTCAGTGGTGGTCTGCTCCAACATCACCCACAATCATTTGGCCATCTCTTGTCCTGTATGAGCAGAATCTGTACGCTGAGCTTGGCACGGTAAAACTAATAATAACTTAGTTTCCTCTGTTTTAATATAAACCTGCTCCTCTGCAGAACTTTCATTTGATGACGCTTAAACTTTCCTACTCCTCGGTGCCATGTTGAACTTGAACGTTTTGATGATGCTTAAAAACATAACCACCAAGACGGTGATAGATAGAGAGATAGATAAAGCTTCGTGTCATAAATAAATCATGAATATAGCGAAATGGAAAAAAAAAAAAAAAAAAGCAAAACAAAATGTTCCGCTGTTTTGCTACGGTTGCTACACAATATCTCAAACGTCTGATGAGATCTAGGCTTGAGCGATATAACGATAGGACAACATTTATACACAATTTAATAAACAGCAAACCTCTACTTTATTTTTTTTTTTTTAAATGACTTATATGGTAAAATGTCCCTGTTACACGGTGGCTTAGTGGTTAGCAGTTCGCCTCACACCTCCAGGGTTGGGGGTTCGATTCCCGCCTCCGCCTTGTGTGTGTGGAGTTTGCATGTTCTCCCCGTGCCTCGGGGGTTTCCTCCGGGTACTCCGGTTTCCTCCCCCGGTCCAAAGACATGCATGGTAGGTTGATTGGCATCTCTGGAAAATTGTCCGTAGTGTGTGATTGCGTGAGTGAATGAGAGTGTAAAAAATAAAAAACATGAGGTGAGATGTTTGACTTTTTGCATTTTTGATGACAAAAATGTTTTTTTTTTGTATCTACCACGATGTTGCTATAGATATGGGAATGAAAGAATTAATAACAGGGACATTCATTCATTCATTCATTCATTCATTCATTTTCTACCGCTTATCCGAACTACCTCGGGTCACGGGGAGCCTGTGCCTATCTCAGGCGTCATCAGGCATCAAGGCAGGATACACCCTGGACGGAGTGCCAACCCATCACAGGGCACACACACACACTCTCATTCACTCACACAATCACACACTATGGACAATTTTCCAGAGATGCCAATCAACCTACCATGCATGTCTTTGGACCGGGGGAGGAAACCGGAGTACCCGGAGGAAACCCCCAAGGCACGGGGAGAACATGCAAACTCCACACACACAAGGTGGAGGTGGGAATCGAACCCCCAACCCTGGAGGTGTGAGGCGAACGTGCTAACCACTAAGCCACCGTGCCCCCATAACGGAGTTAATTTATTTAAAAAGTAATGCGTTAGAGTAATAAAAAAGTTAGAGTATTAGTTACTGTCAAATGTAACTGCGTTACTAGTAACGAGTTATTGCCCAACACTGGTGTTACCATATCCACTCTCTTAACGTGCGTGTTTTTTGCTTTTCCTGATGCCAGACAACCTGTAATTTAAAATGGCTTTTAAAACGCATCCGCCACCTAAAAGATGAGCGCTGTGACCTAGCGGAAGCCATAACTGCAAACAGAAAAATAACACCATTATAAATATTAAATAATTCTGAAAAATCCAATGTCCCAGATAACAGGGCACATGAACAGTACATGTAATAATAATAATAATAATAATAATAATAATAATAATAATAATAATAATAATAATAATAATAAAGAATTATGGGTATCGTAGGAACATTGGAAAGTTGGCAGGTTTTGACAGTTGCAGTTAAATTCACATGTGTCCTGGTGCACTAACTATAGGGGCAGCGGTAAGCGAGCAATTACAGCTCAGGGACTTCAAAAGCTCTCTGTATGGAAGACCACTAACATGGCTGCTGTCGTATAAAGTGCAGATGCTGGAGCAGTTGCTCGAGTTTCCAAAACTGAACTGGGTTTGTGTTAATATGAGGATTTATAATGCTGTTATGATCCCAGCAGTGGTGGAAGCAGTGGAGGTTCAGTATACCGAATTAGATGAACATTAACCACCAGGGAAAAAAAATCTAAACTGAATAGACATGACACATTTATTCATTCATTCGTCAGGGTTGCAGTGGTTCTAGGGGCAGTTTAGAGGAGTCAGTCTGGATGTTTCAGGACAATGGAAGGAAACAAGAACAGGGCTCAGGACTGAACCAAGGATCCTGAAGCCTACGCTACCTGCTGCATCGCTCTGCCACCCATTACACAAACAGCAGCAAACAAAGCTAAATTAAATAAATATGACCCAGAAACGAAGCCAAACTAAATGAACACCAATTGTCAGATACCAAAACTAAATCAGCAACAAGCAAAACAAAAGTAAATCGTGCAACTGAATAAACCCAGGGTTTCCTGCAGCACTTTGCAGTTCGGGAAACCCTACTGCCTTAACTAGGTCGTCCAAAAAAAAAGAAATTTCCGCCGCACAAAAGGCCGTCAAGCGCGGACGCGCTTCACACTGCGAGCGGGCACGCGCGCAACACAGCCGAAATGAGAGAAAGTTGTGGTCCGTCACTGTCTGGAGGATAACTAGCCAGTTGATAAAATGCGTGTCCATGAGAACTGTAAGTGGACTTATGTTTTGGGTTTATTTAAGCCTGTTATTGCAAATTTAAGTAAAGTTAGCGGGTGATTTTGTTGTTTGAGTTCTTCACCAGCTAGCTAGGATGCACGTGCCTGTTTTTAATAATTGTTAAATGTAGTACAGAGTGGGGGGCACGGTGGCTTAGTGGTTAGCACGTTCGTCTCACACCTCCAGGGTTGGGGGTTCGATTCCTGCCTCCACCTTGTGTGTGTGGAGTTTGCATGTTCTCCCCGTGCCTCGGGAGTTTCCTCCGGGTACTCCGGTTTCCTCCCCTGGTCCAAAGACATGCATGGTAGGTTGAAAGAACACCCCCCCGGGCCCCGCCCACTCACCCAACCGTACCGCCTTAACTAGCAAATTTTCTGCGAGAAACCCTGAAACCCCAAGCATGAGTCAAACAAAACTAAATTAATAATGCCATCAGCAAACAAAACCAAAGTGTAATAGTAGCAAACAAAACCAAATATTTAAACACCAACAATGATGCAAGAAAAACTAATGAAACATAGATTTTTTGTTTTGAAAAAATGAACTGGATTGAATAAATAGCAAACATGACCAAGTTAAATCAACACTATCGACAAACAAAGCTGAAATGATACATTAGAGTTTCTGGATTGTGTACTGGATTGTGTACTGGATTGTGTACTGAATATATCTTCACGTTCTGTACTTCATAATCCATAATACTTCAACACGCCATATTGTCTATATGTTTAGAGTAATGTTTAATGTCATGGAATGTCGGCGAACCAAGATCCTTCCTGTTATCACTTGCGTTATAGCAGCTATAAAGCTGGGGGCATGGTAGCTTAGTGTTTAAGGTGTTGGACTACTGATCGGAAGGTTTTGAGTTCAAGTCCCAGGGCCACCAAGCTGTCACTCCTGGGCCCCTGAGCAAGGCCCTTAACTGTTAGTTGCTCAGTTGTATAAATGAGATAAATGAGATAAATGTAATTCGCTCTGCCAAATGCTGTAAATGTAAATGTAAAGCTGCACTACTCTAAGAGCTGCTGTCACAGCAAACGTATTAACACCTTCTGACCAATCAGAATTGAGCACTGAACTCCACAGCATGCTGGTATAAATAGTTAGAGCTATTAGCTAGTGTGATTTATAATGCTACAACGAGGACAAGCGCTGTGTTGCGAGGATTACGGATTTCAGAGTGGAGTTGAAGCTGGAACCGTCCGAATGTTGTTTAATATTGCAATCCCCCTTAAAGCAAAGACAAAGTTGTTTGCATTCATGCAGGATGCGATAAAAAAACATCACTAATGTCTCTGAATATGAGTCTGAAAACATCAGCGAACACATGAAAGTACTTTTCAATACACATGATGTCAGATTATAAACGCCGTCTCTGGCGCATGAGCCGTGCCTTTTACTTTAAAGGCTCTGACAAGCATACTGAAGTAGGTGCAGATCAAACGCACTAGCCTGGGGTGAATTATATCAGATTCCACTTTGTTACGAAGGCTTGCATTCGTTTTCTGACATTTACAGTCGAGGCAGCCTTCGCGGAGGCCCCTCAGCCTTCCTCTCTCAATCTCCGCTCATGCTCCAAGGAGAATAAAGTGGGGGGGGAGAGAAAAGAAAGAACGAAAGAAAGAAAGCTCAGCGCATCTGACTTCCATTGCCGAGCTCAGCGTGTGTGTTCCACCTAGCCACTGGTATTTGGATGAAGCGTGCGGCACAGTTACCAGAGCCCTGCTCCGTAAAGCAGATGATGTCATTGAGGTTCCATCATTACAGGCTGCAGACGAGGCTTCTCTGGATGGCCCGGGTCAGTTCCCACGCTTGTTTGGCCGAGAGCAAAATCATGCAAAAGAAGGTTCTGCTAAAGAATGCAGACAGAAGAAGAGAAAACCAGACAGATGATCCTCCTGAGATGACTTCCTGTTTCTTTTTTTTCTCCTTCTTCCTTCACCTTTCTCTCTCTCTCCCCCATACTATCTCTCTTTCTTTTGCTTTTCCTTCACGGATCACCTCCACATTGCTTCTATATCCATTAACACGTGAGCCGTACCCTATCTAAGAACCCATTCCATCTTTGGTTACACTGGGTACCGCGTGACCCCGAGATTTATTCCTGATAAATGTGAGGATCAACTGCCTTCTCTTTCAAGCTAGAAAAGTTCCTTGGCTGCTTCATAAAGAAGAAAAATTGCTGTTTCTATCCACCGAAATCCTTACTATTCACTTTTTTTGCATGCTACATATTATATAACAACGCTGTACCTAATATCCTTCATGCATAGTGTAGAATCTGAGATTTTACGGCTTGGGCAGCTAAACAGGCTACGTTCACATTTGCTCAGATCAGATTTCTTCATTTGTAATCGGTTTCTTGGACGGCCGGTTCTTGGGCATTTTCATTGCTCTTTTCAAATAGGTTCTTTCCAAGTTTGCTTGAACCGAGTCCCTGAACAGCAAGTAAATCACCAACATTCTCATCCTTCTTCTAAACATTGTCACTGCTCCAACTAATGATATTGTATTTCTGCACTGGATGATGACATAAAAGATAGAAGTGCACGTGGACTGAGGAAAAAGTCACATGACTTCCGTTGGACTTGGACCTGGTAAATGTGAAGAGAAAATTTGCTCATCCGTACCTTCTTTACGTCGCCACGTAAACATAAAAAATCAGAGTATCGGATTTGTGGTTCCATTAACAAGCCGTGTCCCGGCATTACACGTACACCGACGAGACAAACGCACCACACTCACGTGCAACGAGAGACAGCCGGTTATATAATTTTACAAATGCTTTCTGAGATTTATTTTTTTCCTGTTCATGCCTAACCAACTGATGACCCCCTGAGAATCTCCTCCTGCTGTCACAGGTAAAGGTATGTGATGGAAAAGCCACACACACACTCACACATAGCGCACACACATAACCGCGGCGAGCGGCGTGGTTCGGCGGAGTAGCGCTATTAGGTTACATTCCACATCAGAGCGTCTGTCCAAGAGGCCCTCCAGCAGGCGCTTTAACAAAAAGAAAAATGCTGATCTAGGATGAAACAATTCCATGTGTTCTAAATAGAACAATAAGTTCCAGGGTAATTTTTAACATCCTCTCATATGCACACATGGCACATTTGTGTATTTAGGGAATTCTGTCCTGGTGAGATGACAACTTCTGACAGCTGGGATCCCATTTTTTCTTATTAAAGATGATATGGGTCTGAGCATAGGCTAGAACAAAAAGGGTGTGGCTTTGAGTCTGCAAACATCCAACCATGCCGTGGGGTAGCAAGAGCAATCAGAGGTGTGATTCTTATCTTATCTGATGTTGGCCAACTGGCTAGAATAGATAATGAGCAGTTATTATAGACACCAACTCTCAGCAAATAAAAGGACATTAAAATTAAAATACCACCAGAAAAGAATAAATCAATCGATCAACAGCAGCAAACAAAACCAAACTAAATAAACATTAAAGGTGGGGTCTCCATTGTTTGAGAAATGCTTCAGAAAACCGAGTCGGGCCGACAAGCAAAGCAAAAACAAAACAAACATGTAGCCAATGAGCAGAAAGGGGCGTGTCTTGTCGATATGGGCGGAGAGAGTGTTCAGTGCGCATGTGTGACATTAGCAGAAAGCGGTTTTAACGTTGACGTGGAGGATAAAAACAAAGAAAGAAAGCGAAGAAAGACTTACGATAAGGTAAGAAGTAGGACGTGTTAATATAGGATCAGCTTTCCAGCGCTGGAGAGAACTGAAGGAGCAGGAAGTTGGTCACATATTCACAGATTGGAGTTTCCTGAGTCAATAACTAAACAGCTAAACGCTGTTACTACACAAATAACACCTCTGTTCTACCGTAGTAATGTAGAGACGCAGCTACAACCGTGTTTTGTGTAGTAACAGCGTTTAGCTCAGGAGTTATTGACTCGGGAAACTCCAATCTGTGAATATGTGACCAACTTTACTTAAGACGCCGAGGCGCTTTTTTCCTTCTCGATAGGTGAGTAACGTTGGTTTTGCTTTGTTACACAGAACTAATATATGTCTTTGTCCTTTACATGATTATTCTTGTGTGTCATTTTTGCTTGTTTGTTTATCTGCAATCGTATTGTTCTTCCCTTCAGCTACGATAAAGACACATTTCTTTCCATTAGTTGCCTGGGTTACGTATGTATGTGTGGGCGGAGCTATCGATACAGGGGTGGGACCCATTTGGGTTAGGGGCGTGTTTGTTTTGGTGATTTTATATGTCAACATTGGCTTTCAAACATCGGAGACCCCACCTTTGACTGTGAGGCAAACTAAACGAAATCAATGATAATATACCATCAGCAAACAAAACCTACCTGAAAAAATTCTAAGCATGAGTAGAATAAAACTAAACAAACATTAAAATACTGTCAGCAAACAAACCTAAACTAAATCAATCAATATTAAAAAAGCACAGCAAACAAAACTAAACTAAACACCAATGAATATTGAAATATCATCAGTGAACAAATCCGAATAAATATTTTAAAAGGTATTTTATATTCCATGCAGATAAAACTGCATGCATGAGTCAAACAAAACTAAATGAATATTAAAATAGCACCAGCAAACAAAATTAAACAAAAAAAAAAATTTAACGCCAGCAAACAAACCAAACGAAATAAACACTAACAATAAAATGAACGCAACCAAACTGAATCATAGAATCATATCTTTATTTTGACTGTTAGGGGAAGAGCCAAAGTGCTGACGAAATTAATGTGCTTAAGTTTGCTTTTGTTTGTTTGATAGCATTTTAATATTCATTTAGTGATTGTTAGTGTTCATTTCATTTGGTTTGGTTTTGTTTGCTGATGTTTATTTAATGTTTATTTAGCTGAGTGAATTTGCCGATGTGTCAATTGTTTATTTAGTTTTGTTTGATATGTGGTTGATGTTTATTCAGTTTGCTTGCGTTCGTTTTATTCATTTCATTCATTCGTTTTCTACCGCTTATCCGAACTACCTCAGGTCACGGGGAGCCTGTGCCTATCTCAGGCGTCATCGGGCATCAAGGCAGGATACACCCTGGACGGAGTGCCAACCCATCGCAGGGCACACACACACTCTCATTCACTCACGCACTCACACACTACGGACAATTTTCCAGAGATGCCAATCAACCTACCATGCATATCTTTGGACCGGGGAGGAAACCGGAGTACCCGGAGGAAACCCCCGAGGCACGGGGAGAACATGCAAACTCCACACACACAAGGCGGAGGCGGGAATCGAACCCCCAACCCTGGAGGTGTGAGGTGAACGTGCTAACCACTAAGCCACCGTGCCCCCCGTTTGTTTTATTGTTAGTGTGTATTTCGTTTGGTTTGTTTGCTGGCGTTAAATTTTTTTTTTAGTTTAATTTTGTTTGCTGATGCTTGATTAATATTCATTCCCAAACCAAACCAAATGAAATGAACACAAACAATCACTAAATGAATATTAAAATACTATCAGCAAACAAAAGCAAACTTAAACACATTCATTTCGTCAGCACTTTGGCTCTTCCCCTAACAGTCAAAATAAAGATATGATTCTACTTTTGTTTGTCTCTGATTTTATTGGAGTCCTTGATCTGTTCTGCTTCTCTTTAGCACATTTGTTTGTGTTTTGTTTGTTTATCATTGGTTAATAGTATTCTCTCTTATGACTACTGAGCTGTGAAAAACTGCCATATAAATAAATCGTACTTCCTCTTCGCTTTCTTCTTGTTCCTCCTATTATTATTACTATTATTATTAGAATTAGTTGTAGTAGTAGTAGTAGTAGTTCCAGCATGTCTTTATAGTTACAGTTTGTTCACTAGGACCAAGGCTAATAATTAAGAAATCAAAATAAATTTTTTTTTGTAAGGAAAAATTTCAAAAATCTTCAGGACAAAGAAGTTTGCGCTTTTTTCGGTTTCTCATTAAAATGACAAGCTGTGATTAAAAGAGAGAGAAAAAAAATCTGTAACGATTAAAAGGTAAATTATTTGAATTTGAAATTATTACACTGAATAAATGGCAATTTGTAAAATAAAAAACGTACTATGGGACGTGCTGCTGTAGGAAACTAGTTCACTTTAGGGTGGTACATTACGTTACGCCACATCACAACACCACACTGTTGATTCTTTTCCAGACTTTGTCAGGAATTCTACATGCGGACTAAACCCGGTGCTGTCGAAGTTGTTGACAACAACATCAAACCAGCGTCGAACCACGGTCCACAACACAGCCTGTCATATGCAAACACTCTCATCAGATAAAAGAGAGCCATAAAAAGAAACAATCTAACAGCTTTCACGCCACAAGTGCTTTCAGCCATGAAGAAAGGAATGTGTTCTTTGAACCATTTTTTTTTTTTTTTTGACGGAGGCGTCAAAATGAGGCGTGTCCGTGCGACAGATGCTCGGCCCCTGGCCTGGGCTTGTCACTATCTGGGCACCAATTTGGCATCTCTGCCCTGGCACAAGTGGATCCTGTTGGGAATTTGGTGCTGCTATTGATGTCGTGGGGTGCAGCAGACAGACAGGGGCCTTAGCAAACAGCTTGTCACCATAACCAACAGTGGCAGGGGAACAATAAAGGCAATTATTTACCTGAACAGGTTCCAAGTCTTTACGCCTTTACTGTACCAGCACACACTCCCAGTTGAGTCTTGAACGTGTGTGTGGTTGTGTGGAGGTTGGTGTGGTGTGGCACCAAAAGAGCTTCACAACCATCAGGGTTGCCCTAGATGATCGGTCTCTGTTTCTCAGCCCATCAGGAGAGAACATAAAACACAAATCCTAACATGATGGATGGGTTTTTCTTAAAGTCACGATGCTGAGGTAATACAGAAAGAACCGCCAGGGTTCAAACAATAATAAATTGTGAATCGTAGCTTGCATGGACCATTAGAAAGGAATTTCCTTCTTTTTTATAGATAGCTCCTGAGAAGTCTGGGCTTCGGGCTGATGATGGGAGGCCTGTTTGGGGTGACTAGGTAGGAACGTGGTAGCCTAGTGGTTAAGGTGTTGGGCTACCACTTGTAAGGTTGTGAGTTCGATTCCTACTGTACATCCACCAAGCTGGCACTGCTGAGCCCCTGAGCAAGGCCCTTAACACTCAATTGCTCAGTTGTATAAAACTTTGGATAAGAGCGTCTGCTATATGCTGTAAATGTGACGGATCGAGCTCCACTGAACTATCTGTCCGTGGATGAAACCGTCAAGACGCAAAAACTCTTGTGACACTTTATGTTTGAAATAAATCCAGCTGCTCAAACACAAATGAGGAAGACGATGTGGTTAAACTTCGCGAGATGGAATATATTTGCAGCTGCCGAGTTCACCAGTGTCTTGTGTATTGATATACGCTTCATTTCTCCATGGAGACGGATGGCAAAAACCGAGGCCGGGCTACTTCCTCTGCTTTATCACCAACGTCTCATGCTCTGAAGCTGTACCGCAGTGTGCTGAAAGTCAACAGATCCCCAGTGGTTCATCATCTCAAGAGCCACACAAACTAGGATCAGAAACCGAGAAGCTCCTGCTACTGACGCTGCTGCAGCTGTGGCTGCTGTTGCATTGCATTTAGGTGTCAATGCTTGCTTGTAAGAAGATTGTTTTGGTTATGAGTGTGTATGTGAGTTGGGGGCTACGTGTGGGTTTTCTGCATCACCGTAGTCTGCTGTGAATCTGGCTGACACTTAAAAGAAGAAGAAGAAGCAAGCAAAGGTGAAAGAGGGGATTGCCACAGAGCTCCAGAACGGCAGGGAGCATCTCCAGATCCCAGCTGCCCCGAGCTGGCTACAGCTCCCAGGCGAGTGCCAGGCTTTCTCTGCCTTCCTGGTCCAATTCCAGCCAGCATACGAGGAGGATGAGGAGGAGGAGGAGGAGGGTGAAAAAAAGCAAAGCCAAAAATAATGTCTGGGCATATATAAAGAAAACCTCACGGGACAGACAATGCTGAGTCATACGAAAAAAGCAAACACATGAGCGGGGAAAGTTTTATAGGCTACCCCGATTTCATTTAAAATAAAATAAAAAAAAAACAAAGAGTGCGTTTAGAATGTAATTAATTATGTAATATGTTCCGACTTTTTTCTTTTTTTCTTTTAGAAGAGCTGGGACCGGTTAGAAACTCCTGCAAGTGCGTCACTAAAATTGTTTCCCCCCACAGAGCAACCCAAGGTCTTAGGCTTCTCTCCATTTGCACCACCAGCCAAACATTGCAAAATCTGGCCGTTTTCCATGCATTATTTGTCAAACAATCGGGGAGTGGTGCTCATTTTTTGGGTAATTATAACCTTTTGTTATGCAGCTAATAACCAAGATAAACCAATGCTCTGAAGCAGGGACTAGTATGCTTGTTTTGGCAGTGCTGGCACATCTGGCATGAGACTCGCCCAATGTGGATGGCACACGCTGGAAAACCAAAACCCTGGGATTCCTGGTGGACCTGCGGTTAAAGGTGTGCTGCAAGAAACCTCATCCGTTTATCCCAAGCTATTTATAACGTCTACAGTCATCTGTTTTACAACCCACCCTCGATGATGCACGTCTCAAATGCTGTTGTAAATACAGTAGGCATCTTTTCTCTTTGCGATAAAAATATCAGGCTCCTCCTCAGGAATCTCCAGCGTGCTCAAAGCGTCCACACAGGAACGGGTTGGGTGCTAATCATCCCCACACTAGTACAGGTGATGACGCAATGCTTTTCCAGAACGTTTGCGTGAATGCCCTTCCTCTGGACCAGGTAATCGCAACAACAGACCCGGCTAGTGACCTCTTCTTTGTCTATATGTAGAGAAAAACTATTTTAGGGATCCCACCGGACTCCAAACAATTGACCCCAGGGTTATCCTGTCAGCTTGAACGCGTGCAGCACACATCATCGTTTCCTGTTGGATCATCAACAATGAAACGAGGTTTACAGGAGATGTCTATTTACTTGCCATACTCTCTAGGATACAGAGCAAGTTATGATCTAATCGATGACTCTGTAGAGATTCATAATAATAATAATATATAAGATAAAACAAGCCAAACAACTGATCAAAGGCCACGTTCACACTGCAAGTAAAAGTGGCCCAAATCCGATTTTTTTGGGGTCAACTGACCAGGTCAGACTTCTTCAGGAGTAGTGTGAACACTCAAATCTAGCCCAGATCTGATCTTTTCAAATCAGATCTGGGCCACTTCCATATGTGGTCCTGAATCAGACCCAAATCTGATTTTTTCCAATGTGGCCGCAGTGTGAACAGCCAAGGCGGATTTGATGCGACCTTTACGTCAATCTACATCGACATTCATCACAATTATGCACCGGCAAAAATTTGTATTTTTTTTTTTTTTTTGCTCCAGTGAAACCTTTTTTTTTTTTTATATTTTTTTTTTTTTTTTTTTTTTTTTTTTTTTGCGCCGGAGAAAATGTGACACAAACGTGACTGGTAACGTGTGTGTTAAGAGTGTTATATAAAGTGGTTACGTGAACCAGTTCATAATGTTTGCATTGGATACATCACATTATAGCATTACATGTTATGTTTGCTTGCACCAGATGATACAATACTTCCTCCATAACCTCGCCAACTTTTTATCGCAACGGCGTGCTGCGTGTGACGTCATTGTTATTGTTCGTTTGCGTATGTGGGTCAGTTCGAAACAGCAAACAGTTCACACTGGTATCTGATATAGGCCACATTTTAAAAGGTAATGTGAACAGCCAAACAAAAAAATCAGATCTGAGCAAAATATCCGAATTGAGCATTAAGACTTGCAGTGTGAACGCCGCCTAAGACTTAACCCTTGTATGTTGGTCGTATATGTTTGTTACCCAGCCAGTGTTCGTGGGTCTGTTTGACCCGCTGCATTTTTGGGTTTTTAATTCAACACAATCAAAAATTTAATGTTAGAATACTCTACAGATGTTTACTTCATCCCAATTACAAGCAATATAAACAGCATATATGGTTAAAATTTGCCCTTTACCTTTATTACATCACATTTTTTAATTAAAGTGCTACTCGTTTTTTTGTTGTTTTTTAATAAAATGTAATAAAAAAAAAGAATGTTGTAAGTCATTTAAAAAAATAAAATTTAGGCAAAGTCTAATGTTTTTATTTACAGTATACTGAATATAGGTACAGATATTTCAATGACTCTAGAGCGTCATTGCATACCGTCCTCTCATGGCAACTGATTTCAGTTATTCCAAAATTTATGAGTGGAAAAATAATCAACAAATTTACAAGGAAGCAAAGTTTTTCCAAACTATTGATGTTTATGAATCCCACAGACCCGAACACCATACAAGGGTTAAATCAACAGTTACTGATCAAATCGTCAGCGGTTTAATCCCCAGCACCACCAAACTGCTCCTGTTATGCCCTTGAGCAAACCCTCTCTCTGCTCCAGGGCTGCTATATCATCTCTGACCCCAAGCCAGGATATGCAAAGAAAACTGGAAAATTGTGAAAAAAAAAAATTGTGAAAAAAACCTCCCTGTTTCACACACACACAAACACACACATACTGTACACACACATCTGGATTAATCAGTACAGTATGGATAGGGTCAGTGCTTACAAAGTTGGGCTGCTGCTCAGAAGGTCACAAGTTCAAATTGCTTGACCACTGCCAAGCTTCTACTCCTGGGCCCTTGAGCAAGGCCCTTAACCCTCAACTGTTCAGTTGTATAAATGAGATAAATGTAAGTTGCTCCACATAAGGGCATCCGCCCAATGCTATAGATACAGTAGGTAATATTTTTGGATTTTATTTTTTATACCTGGAAACAGTGAGCACACCAAATAAAAAAGTGCTACGCAAAAAGCCAAGGCAAGTCACAATCCCTCCTCTGCAGTTAGACACACGGAGAGGAAATAAATCTGCTAATCAGACTCATAGAATAACATTTATACTTGCGGAGCTCTTAGACAAAACATCCTGATGCATGTCGAGGTCGCAAACACAACGTGCTACATCAAAAACTTGAGCAAGCAAGGATAAAGACTAGCTTGACTTAGTTGGGACATTTCTCATAGTCTGGGATTTCTGCATTAAATCTACACACGAAGTGAAGTAAAAAAAAAAAAAAAAAAAAAAAGACTTGAATCGCAACTTAAGGGATAAACCCGGGTCCGAGCAATACACTGCAAAGTTACTCGACAAACACCGTACACACACACACACACGGCACCATCCTGCTGTCCAGACCCATGTCATTTCCTGTGCCGTGTCCCTGTGCGGTGCCACACTGAGCAATGTTTTATCCTTCCTCTACACACCTGTATTCCATCTGCCCCACATTCCCATACAGCCCTTTGGAGGACCATCAGGATATCGGGATGTTGGAAATGCTGATGTGGTTCACACTTGATTACAAGCACTTTATGTTTATCAGGGGAGCCAAAGCTGTTTTTCTGCATTTCGATGTACGTCTGACATCCATTTGTCATGGAGACGGGAGCAGGGCTACGTGGAACAGAAATGAGGAGGGAAATAGCACATATGTTGAACCGTGTTAATATAAAGCTTTCGTTCATGTTACAGATGGAGCTACGACCCAAGCCATGTTCTCATCATGCAGCGAGAATGCTCGACCAATCAGGTTTGAGAATTCATCTTCGCTCGGTTGGTAGAAGTGTTTTAACGCTCGTGACGATGATAATTCTCTCAAATGACCCGATCGGACGACTCAGACACGCGATGCAGCATGGGAGTTTCTTTCTAGCGCCTGTGGTTCCCATAGAGAAACATCAGGTCCCAATTTCAGGGCTGATCACAGCAGAGGGGTAAATATTTCTCCTCTATACGTCGAGCCTCCTGTGACAGATCCCACGCCAAGCCGCTTTTCCTCCTCCCGATTCGCAGCACATGCCGGCAATAGTGGTGATAAATATCCACAGCAAAACTCATTTCCTCAGCAGCCGAAAGTGCGCCAGTCCCCATGAGCCCCATCAGAGGCAGACACATAGGCAGGGGGGAAAGGGGGGCAGGGGAAGTATCTGAAGGGGTAGAGGTTTAAATGGGGGGTTTGGGAAACGGGAAACAGCAAGCTAAACATGTTCTCCTTTGCTAAACTACAGCCATTAGGAAGCTCTTAGCTCTTAACTCTACACAGTATCACTGAAATCAGGGTTTTCTCTTTAAACCCATCAGATTTTGAGGGACAAGATTCAATTCTCCGTTCTGATTGGATAGAAGGAAATAGTCCTGACTGCAAATCAACACAAATAAAGTTTTTATATCTATATACATTTTATACAACAAACTGGCAGTTGTGGCTCAACTGGTTAAGGCTCTGGGTTGTTGATCGGAGGATCGGGGTTCAAGGCCCAGCACAGCCAAGTTGTCACTATTGGGCCCTTGAGCAAGGCCCTCAACCCTCCCTGCTCCAGGGGCACTGTATCATAGCTGCCCCTGCACTCTGACCCCAACCTCCTCAGTTGGGGTATGTGAAGAAAAGAATTCCACTGTGCTGTAACGTATATGTGGCGATAATAAAGGCTTCTTCTTCTATGCTTTATTTGTTTATTTCACCAGTTGTTCATATGGTGAAATATTTGGAGGAAGCGTCAAAAAAGTACATTTTAAATTGATGGAAGGAGTCTCCAGTGTCAGCACTGGGTAACAGTCAGGACAGAGAAGGTTATGATTTTTCTTGTCATTTTTTTTTTTTGTTGTTTGTTTACATGTTTGTTTAATTTACTTATGAAGAAAAAGAAAAAAGACACTGAAAGACTTCTAGGAGGTTTATTTCTAGCTGCCGTAACATACGTGATAGCAGGACCCAACTTTTCTAGAAGACGTTTCATGACGTTGAAAGTAACTCTTTCATTCATTCATCTTCTACCGCTTATCAGAACTACCTCGGGTCACGGGGAGCCTGTGCCTATCTCAGGCGTCATTGGGCATCAAGGCAGGATACACCCTGGATGGAGTGCCAACCCATCACAGGGCACACACACACTCTCATTCACTCACGCACTCACACACTATGGACAATTTTCCAGAGATGCCAATCAACCTACCATGCATGTCTTTGGACCGGGGGAGGAAACCGGAGTACCCGGAGGAAACCCCCGAGGCACGGGGAGAACATGCAAACTCCACACACACAAGGCGGAGGCGGGAATCGAACCCCCAACCCTGGAGGTGTGAGGCGAACGTGCTAACCACTAAGCCACCGTGCCCCACTAAAATAGGTCAAAACTGGCCAAATATTGTTACAGGAATTAGTCCTCGACAGAGTGGTGCCACACGAAAATGTCATAAATTTTAGAGATTCTATGTAGAGAGTCGAATATGTTTTTATGACAGTACTTCGTTCGCCTCACACCTCCTGCCTTGATGCCTGCCTTGATGCCCGATGACGCCTGAGATAGGCACAGGCTCCCCATGACCCGAGGTAGATAAGCGGTAGATGAATGAATAAGCGGTAGATGAATGAATGACCTTTTTTAGTCTTACTAACTTGTTGAGAGAGAGAGAGATGCTGATGCAGAATTTACTGTCATAGAAAAATAATCGATTCATGCGATTCCTGCCTGTTATACCAACTTTTCACAACATTAAATGTAACTCTAAATGGATAAAAAGTACGTCGGGTCAATCGTTAATTGCTTAACAGAAATCCTACAGCATGTAGGTACGAACTGTTATAGAAAATGTATCGACGCTGTAACTTGCGATTTGTTTCACCTTAACGCTGACTAGTGTAACAATTTTTTGTCCAGTTTTTGTTACGTAATTTAAGGATCGTAAGACTGTCCATGGACGACAAAATCTGATGACACGTCAGTCGCTAGACTTTATCCTTTTTTTGGTTGACGTACTGTATAATACCACATTTATTACACTTATTCTACTCAAGCAAGCATGTATGTAAGAACACTTATGGATGATTCATTTGGGGGTTTTTTTAATGGAGAGTAGATCATAACAAGCTTCTAAAAGAGATTAGATGACTATAATGTGTGACACACGAGACGTTTCTGTCATCTTCTCTCCTCTCTTCTTCTCTTCTCTTCTCTAGCTATATCTGAGTGGAAAGAGGAAGTGCAGCATCTCTTTGCATCTCATTTCTAATAGTACCTTTTTTTTAAAATTCACTTCCAAACCATGCTCGTGACTCATCAGAGTGACACAGAGGCAAAACAAGAACCATCAAGTGTTGAAACACCGAAGAGATCATCGTGCACTCTGGCACTTTAGTGTGGAAACAAAATGCTGAATCCATGAATCCTGAATTCTCTGTTCTGATTGGTCAGAAGGTGTTCGGATATGATCTACAACTGCTTATTGTTACGAGCTTGTTTTAACATGTTATTGTTTCTATAGCAACGCACGACCTCGAACGGCAGATACTAAATAAATAAAAAGCACGATACGTCTTTCTGTCATAAACACAAAAGCTATATAAGGGTATCTCTGCCTCAAGACATCATGGCATTATGCTGATTCTTTTCCTGTTACAGCTCACCCCACCTACCGAAAACACATTTTTTCTAGATAGATGACATCAATTAATGCAACGCTCAAAAAAACCCAGATGAGCAGCTGTTCCTCAGGTAACGCAGAATGTCATGAAACACTCAAACTACGACCACACGCTAGTTATTTCTTGAATTTCTCACGGCTGTTCTTTTACGTCAAATACCAACAACGTCAAAACCACAGCAGACACCAATAAGGGAAAATTCTGGTGGCTTCACCGCATGACTGCGAGTCCCCCTTAAGACTAACTGTTAATGGAGAGTAGAGCGTTTACTCAGGAGGGCTCCAGGAAAATAACACCAGAGCTTCTTCTTGCTCGAGTCACGTTTGTGTCATATGTGAGTCAGGAGTTCCATCTCTGAGCATCTCACCGATCGCTTCTAACAACTAAGGCTTCACTTCGGTCTGATAGAACGGCACAACGTCGTCACCGGATACGAGCGAATGTCACAACAAAACACTTTTTATCAGGATGTTTTTTAATCAGTGTAAAGAATCGAGTCATCGAATCTTGATGTAGACGCTCCGAGTGTTTGTTCATCTAAAAAGCAGCTCGGATTTCTCTTCAACGCTAAAATTCAGCGTAAGATCATCGACAGAGGGAAAAACACACGTCTAAAACACGCTGAAAGAAGAGTGACGTGACGAGTGAGTGACGTGACGTACTGTACGGCTAAGTACGGTGACCCGTACTCAGAATTCGTTCTCTGTGTTTAACTCATCCAAAGTGCACACACACACAGCAGTGAACACACACACACACACACCGTGAACACACACCCGGAGCAGTGGGCAGCCATTTATGCTGCGGCGCCCAGGGAGCAGAAATGGGTTTGATATCAACATTTACTCTGAACATACAAACATCCGTGTGGAAATAAAATCACAGTTTGTATGAATCTATCACCTCTAATATTGTAGAGAAAAACAGAAATACTGATGAAATTCTACAGATTCTTAAAGTCCTGAGTGTTTTCTTTCACTTGAGCTTCATATTAACACCACTGTGGAGCGAGACGCGAGGAACACGTTTGATACCGAACAAAGACACAACAAAACATTTATGGCCTCTGGTTGCTATAGTAACCGGTCACTCACAGGGACGTTTGTGGTACTGTACTGTAGGTTTTCTGTGAAGACGTGCCTTGTTAACGTTTATGGAAGGAGTCTCCAGTTTCAGGATGGAGAAGTTATTAACTTGAGGAAATTAAAGTTCCATAGCAACAACAAGCTTGACTTTAAATGGATTAAAAAAAAAAAAAAAAATCCATAAATATAAAAGATGTCTTTTAATAATCAATTCCTTCTGAAGCCTCGGCAAATTGCTGCGGTATTAAAGGATGAGAGGAATAAACCTTTTCATAACATTCCTTCTCCTAGAACGGCTTATTATGTCCTGTTGTATCGCTCAGATAACACAACTGTTTGTTGTCACACCCGTTGCCTAGCGACCAGCAAAGCAAAAGGTGATTCACGGAAAGTGAAAGTTAATAAGTCCTAATTTCTGTAGAAGGAGTAAACCGTCCAGTACTGAGAAATCTGTTAGCGACGATATCCAGAAAACGGATTTCTTTCTTTCTTTCTTTCTTTCTTTCTTTCTTTTTAAATTATTAATAAACACACACCCGCAATGTGAAAGTGCTGAGTGCAGCATTTGAATATTCGCTAGTTGTGAAGTTGAAAAGAGAAGAATGAAAAGTTGGCATGCGGTTCGGGCTCCCTGCGACCCTCATCTGTGCCCGGAGACGTTCCCCTCTGCAAGCCTGGGGTTCAGTGGCACCAGTCTCGGTCGGACCAGTGTGGGTTCTCTCAGCCACCCGATACCGTGCCTAATCCGAGCCTGAAAACACGGGGGAGAAGCGACGCCCTCCTTCTGCTCGCAAACCGTTTTACAGTCATTCGCTTCCCTTCTGCTGCCGCTCCATCCATCTCCATGGCCGATTCTCCTTACCGTGAACAAAGCTAATCCTCTCTCTCTCTCTCTCTCTCTCTCTCTCTCTCTCTCTCTCTCTCACTTTCATGCTCTCTTTCTCTCTATCTCTCTTTTCTCTTTTTCTGCCTGTCACCATCTCTGACTCATCCCTCCCTGGCCTTGTGCATCGTCGTGAATATTCATAGCTCCTGTAAGAGAAACGTGCAACACGGGCGTCAGGATGAATCGGCCATGTGACAGCCATTAGGGATGAACAACGTGCAAAGAATCTGATCGTATTTGTAATTAAATAAAAGCACAGGGACAAGAAAATCTGCTTGAGCCGAACCGAGTTTCCTCCTGATTTTGCGTCCATGTTAAAAAACGATTGAACGTCTTCCTCGCGTCTCGCTCCGCAGTGGTGTTAATATGAAGCTCATATCGTCGCTGTCGGGCAGAAACCTCGTATGTCCAAATCTGGTCAATTTCATATTTTTTCATATATGGATGCTATTGGTCAGTCCCCACGTGGGTCTGTTATTTTTACAAGTTATTAACCAATCTAAAGTCTTGAAAATAGCTTGAGCGCAAATCTCATAACTCCATTGGACACTTCAACTGTCCACCTCTTCCTCACTCCGCGGGAGAGCTTCACGGCATATTTCTCCTTAATAAGAGTCGCAACGAATCAACACGTCTTCTGAGGTAAATGTCTTCAAAACACTGGGCTCAAAGAAAAAAAAATCTTGACCCCTGCTAGTTCTGGTGCTCGTCTGAGGACAGGAATTTAGCGCAAGACAATCCACTGTAACACGGACTAAACCCTGTGTACTGCAGATAAGGTACGGCGTTTTTTTAATTTCCTGAAAAATAACGGTTTTGGAGATACGAGGATTCCGTCTGACAGCGACGATATGAAAGTAAACACTCAGGACTTTAAGAATCTGTAGAGTTTCATTAGGATTTCTGTTTTTCTCTACAATATTAGAGGTGATAGATTCATACAAACTGTGATTTTATTTCCACACAGATGTTTGTATGTTCAGAGTAAACGTTGATATCAAACCCATTTCTGCTCTCTGAGACGCTCCGAGTGTTTGTACATCTGAAAAGCAGCTCGGATTTCTCTTCAACGCTAAAATTCAGCGTAAGATCATCGACAGAGGGAAAAACACACGTCTAAAACACGCTGAAAGAACGACAGACTCACTTTAGATCAGACTCACAGACACGACATCAGACGATTGTTTATTCCGATTGTGGGTTTTTATTCAGCAGGTATAAAATGAACACGTGATTCGGTCCGAGACGTGACAAGTCGTGTGACAACCCGAAGCCATCTTCCAGGTCACGTGAGTGGAACATGACCACGACATATCTGTCTTCACTTGCAGGAGGTTAAAGGAAGAATCCCGTGCTTGCGATTTCATCGATCCGAGCGCCGGCGAGCGTTTGTTAGCAAGTTACTCTATCGATCCTCAGACAGATAGCTGGAGATCGATTATTGTCTGTCTCTCTGCTTCGGATTCCTTTAGAAACACCACACACGACGCAGCACGGCGAGCTCCGGACCTCGCCTGCGATTTCCCTCTCGTCTAAATCGCAGCCAAGCCGTCAAGCCTGCCGGATTCCAGGATCGAGTGACTTGGGTGTCATTTCTTTTTTCATTATTTGTTTATCTGAGGAGATCCAGCGTCGCTGTCAGCCATATGAGACTGTACAGGAGATAACACACAACACAGGCTCCTTTCTTCACCTCGCTATCCATCCGCTCCGCTCCGTATGTGAAAGTCACTTTTGTTCCTATATTAGAGGGTTTTTTTTTCTTTAGACCGGACGGTGTTGTGTGTGTACGAGCTCCATGTGGCTCCGCAACGAGCTTTGTCTCCAGACTCGTTTCTGGATCATGAGCTGTTCGTTACTCTTCTCTGCAACATCGAGTCACAGTCCAAGTCCAAGACTCACTTACATGTATCTTAGATTAACGTGTCCTATCTAATATATATTATTGTTTCCATAGTAACAACCATAAAGTATAAACGGATAAAACGCACGACGTTCTTTAACGCGTTACTCCTTTAAAGTAAATGTCAATGGTGGTTTTAAGAGTAACGATGCTTGACGTCAGGACGCATCACGCCACACTCTCGCTGATACTTTTCCACACACCCCAAGAGTTTTATTCCTTACTGTATTATATAAACAGCGCCTTGTTGTACGTTTGTTTTTTCCCCCCAATCCCTTCCTTTAAATCTGCTTTCATTTATCTGCAGAACAGATCTGAGGCAGTCAGCAAGTGAAGACGGAGCTGAAATGAATCCACCATACGGTTTGATATTTTTGGACAAATGACGGACCCCCCTCGCTGCTTTTCTTCTTTTTTCCCTTTTTGCTCGACTTTAAAACCCAAATAACGTGCGTGATGGATGAGCGAGCGGCCGCAACACCTCCCCCAATCAATCAGACTGAGCTCGGGGTTTGTGTGGAACCAGAGCGGACCCCCACAATGGCCCACTCCGAGCTCGTCGACCTCACACACACCCACACACACACACACACACACACACCACCTCGTATATCATTCACACAGCTCATCCTGTGAACACACAGAGACTCTCACACACGTGCGATTCTACAGCTCCCTATTAGCCGTTGACTCTCACACACACACACACACACACACACACACCATGCACAATTCACATAGCTCATTCCATGATCTTCCATTGTACACAGAAATGCTCACACACAGATATTTACAGATTACTCATATCCACACACACACACACACACACACACACACTCACACACGGACATGCATGCACACGCACACATCTACCTCCAGACAGGTTTGGAAAAGAAAAACTTCTCCCTATCCCCTTTCAGACCCCCTTGAAAAGCCCATCTAAAACAGAATTACGTCCAATTGCCATAACTCAGACAGGAAGGGGAGAGGGGAAAGAAAAGAGAGAGAGAGAGAGAGAGAGAGAGAGAGAGAGAGAGGGCAAGTGAAAACAAGGCACCAAATGGTCCTGGTTAGCGGCAGCAGAACAGAGAGATCCTCAGAGTCCTTCGCTTGTGGGGGGACTCTCACTCTTTGTGTGTGTGTGTGTGTGTGTGTGTGTGAGTCTGTGTGTGTCTTCCCACACACACACCAGTACGATTAGGCGAATTCCAAAAGAGTGTCGTCATCAGGAGGTGAAGACTGCACAGAGTCTCCGACGTTCTCACAAGCTACAGACAAACACCGTACAAGCTCCGACACATGCCTGAACACACACACTCTAAAATCCGACACGTCAAGCGACTTTTCACGTTAATAATGATGTCGTGACCATGTTTTCGAACCCGATCCTGGTTTTCGCTGTGATCCGAATCAGCAAGAATATACACATAAACAAAAACAAAAACAGATCCAACAAACACAACTCGGGACGTCAGAAACCAGACGCGGCGTCCGTGACGAAGGAGAGACGTCCCGTTCCCAGTCTCGGTCTCAATTCCAGTCCGTTCCCACAGCTCGGATCTTACGGACCGCAGAGAACAGAGGAGGCTTTGAGGGATGAAAATAGATGGTCCTGAAGGTGAACTTTTCCTCGGTGGAAAGTGGCGCGAGTGCAGCGATATTAAGAGGTGTGTTCAGGACGAGTTCTCAGGCTGGCATGTGTGTGATAGTGCGTGGCGTCTTCATAAGGAATCCTCCACAGGAGCTGGCCAGGGGTCACACGCTGCTCGGGAAGCAACGGTCAAGGATTCCTCTGACCTCCATGAAGGAGCTCAGCTGGAGCATGAAGAAAAGGGAAGAAAGAGCCGTAATCATTAACTTCTGCTTTTCATGTGAACTCTAAACAAAGCAAATCCTCAGTGACGGAAAACAAAATCCTAAAAATAAATAAATAAAATGAAAAGATAAAAAATTCCAAGAATTTTGGTTCGGATAAGCGGTAGAAGATGAATGAATGAATGAAATTCCATAAATTTTTTTTTCTGATGAAACCATTGTGTTAATTAAATATCTTTAAATATTGAAATATGGCTTAAAAAAAAACTTTCATTTTTTTTAATGATTTGTGAGATTCTCACTTTATTACTCAGATTTAAAAAAAGAAATCCCAAAATATGCATTTTTATTTATTTATTTATTTTTACCATTTGCTATATTTTTGCTCTTGTTCCTTTTCCTATTTCTTTTTTCTTTCTTGTTTTTGGTAAATGATTTTATATATTTTTAAAAATTCTAATGAATTAAATGTTGCAAAAGTTTTTTGCAAATCCTCCTAAAAAAATGTGGTGATATTCTGACTTAGAAACTTTAAAGTAACTGATGCTCTTTGTGTCGTGTGCATGATGTTAAACGCTCTCGTAAACGCAGACTACCAGTAATGCAGCTCAGCCACTGCAGTGCCTCACCTAACACACACACACACACACACACTCATACACACACACAGATACACACACACACACTCATACACACACACAGATACACACACACACACACAGATACACACACACACACTCATACACACACACAGATACACACACACACTCATACACACACAGATACACACACACACACAGATACACACACACTCATACACACACACAGATACACAAACACAGATACACAAACACACACACATACACACACAGACACTCATACACACACACTTATACACACACATAGATACACACACACACACACACACACACACACACACAGATATACACACACACTCATACACACACACAGATACACACACACACTCATATACACACTCATACACACACAGATACACACAAACACACTCATACACACACAGATTCACACACACATACAAACACACACTCATACACACACACACACACACACACTCATACACACACAGATTCACACACACATACAAACACACACTCATACACACACACTCATACACACACACACACTCATACACACACACTAGTTCTTTCTGGTTTTGTCACCAATACTTAATAACGTCCTAAAAAAAGGTTTTATTTATATTAATTTATAGATTTATTTAAATATTAAATTGCTGTTTAACTAAAATAAATATATGATTTTTTTTCTAGTTTCAGATTTGGTTATATTTTTATATATTTTAGTTTTATATTTTCTATATTCCATATTTGTTGTATTTATGGTTGTATATTATATATATTTTTACCTTTTTTTGTATATTTTTTCCCGTCCTGTCAGTACAGTTCAATTCTTTGTTCAATTCTATTTCTATATTTTATCGTAATTTTATTCCTCGATTTTTATTCTATTCTGGTCGTATTTCTAGGACGCAGATGGTCAGAAAAGCGTTTTATATTTCACGTGTTCTGTTGCGTAAGATGATCTGTACAGAAAAAACGATCTGTATCTGTACAAGCGAAGGGAAAAAATATAGAAATTATTTAAAAACCTTGACCCAGGTATATACGGATCGGTGGTGTTCGGTATGCCATGCAGATGTGTGCAGATGTGTGCAGATGTGCGCGATCGGGAATTTTTTGTGCTTTTCTGATTCAGATTTTTCTGAGTTGCAGCAGGGTCGATAGGAGAACAAGAGGAGGAGAGGAAGAAAGAGATAACAGAGTGCAGCAGTAACTGTTTGGAGTGAAACATTCCTGCACGAGGGTTCTGGTGCGAGAGCGGCCTTCCTCTCGATGCCGTGTGGTATTTGTCCCCAGCTGAGCTCCAGATAGTGGAAGAGAGATGCAAACTTTCCCAAGGATATCTTCCAACCGCATACCACTCATCCTTCTCTCTTCATCACATCCCTCCATCTCTCTCACTCCCTCGCTGAAAGCCCTGTCGTTTAATGCTCCCTCATCACTAACACTTCACCTTTGTTTTGGACAGCTGTTTGCGTTTCCCGTCTCCATCCACCCAGGTGCTCTTCTGCTCTTCTTTCTTGTCCGAACCTGAAAACACACGCTGTTTGTCTGATTGTCTCCATGGCAACAAGTGCTAACTTTTTTTCCACTGTATATACGTTTTATGACACAAAAAGTTCATTACAATCCATTAGTTTTGTATTAAAAGTCTTAATGTGGGGGGGGGGGGCACGGTGGCTTAGTGGTTAGCACGTTCGCCTCACACCTCCAGGGTTGGGGGGTCGATTCCCTTCTCCGCCTTGTGTGTGTGGAGTTTGCATGTTCTCACCGCGCCTCGGGGGTTTCCTCCGGATACTCCGGTTTCCTCCCCCGGTCCAAAGACATGCATGGTAGGTTGATTGGCATCTCTGGAAAATTGTCCGTAGTGTGTGATTGCGTGAGTGAATGAGAGTGTGTGTGTGTGTGTGTGTGCCCTGCGATGGGTTGGCACTCCGTCCAGGGTGTATCCTGCCTTGATGCCCAATGACGCCTGAGATAGGCACAGGCTCCCCGTGACCCGAGGCAGTTCGGATAAGAAAATGAGTGAGAGAGAGTGAGAGTCTTAACGTGAGACCTCCCACCACCAGGAGGCGACAATCCCACAAGTCCCCCAAGTGCTTTTTATCTTGTGAACCCGAAAGAACGCAAATGTGAGGATTTTATAAAAGTCATGATTTGAAAGGAATTGTTTTATGGTTATTAGAACTGAAACGAGACGAAAATCAGTACCAGGTTCAGGCTTGAGGATTCGGTCCCAGTCTGTAAAAGTCCTTGTAAAAGAAAAAAATCTATATACACAAATCTGGAGTTTAGAGATTTTTTGCAAAAACCAAACTAACCACTTGGTTAAAAATGAATCGTATTGTATTGGAAGGAAAAGTGTCTAGTGGGAGCTTCAGAAACTGTGACTGGAACCAAAAAAGTGATACTTTTATTTAACAAAAATAAATAAATAATTTACAATTTTGGAATTAATTGAAAAATTGATTAGATCTGCTCCCAGTAGCTGTAATTATTTTTTTTAAATGATTAATAGATCAGAAAATTGTCTTGCCACATTTTATCACAATATCAATTATACCTGTCGTATAACGGTGAAAAATTCACTGAAACTTCAAAGAAAATCTGATCAAAAGAAATAAATAAGATAAATAAAATGAATAATTACATTAAGCTCCTCCCTAAATTAATCTAAATTCAATGGAAATTTACTTCAAATTCATTGAACATTTGATCAAACTTGCTAAAAACTAAAAATAAAAGAACTATAAAAAAAAAAACTATAAAGTAAAGATTGTTGAATGTCGATTAGCTCTAAATTCCGGTCTAAAATGGATGAAAAATGACTTAAAATTATCGGAAAATCTGGTCTGTTAAAATCAAGTCTGCTAAAATTGTTTAAATTCGAGATCCAACAAAACTCATGGCATGACTGGAACCGAAAAAATTCATCTAATCTGGCAACCCAAATTTAAGCATGATATTAAAGATTCTGCTAGTGAATGCTCTTATAAAGGGGAAGCAAGGGGCAATTTATTGTTATAAAATCAAAAGGAACACCAAACTAAAACTTGTCTCTATAGACCAATACATATGCTGGAAAAATTAAATACTAGTCAAATATAAAATCTTGAGTTTTCTGTTCTATATTTCTTATATTCTGTAAAGCTGCTTTGAGACAATTTTGACTGCGACAAATGTCCGATGTCAATTGAATTGAATTCAATTTATTTGTAATTTGGATTGGGGGGGGGCACAGTGGCTTAGTGGTTAGCACGTTCGTGAGTGCATGAGTGAATGAGTGTGTGTGTGCCCTGTGATGGGTTGGCACCCCGTCCAGCCTTGATGCCCGATGCCTTGATGCCCGATGACGCCTGAGATAGGCACAGGCTCCCCGTGACCCGAGGTAGTTCGGATAAGCGGTAGAAGATGAATGAATGAATGTAATTTGGATACCACATAATAAAGTGTCAAGAAAAATAATGATGATGATGATGATGATGATGATGATGATGATGATGAGGATAATGATGCTGGAGCTCTGAGGCGTAACCATTGTGCCTCCCCTAACTCTACATACTTATACCTCCATAACCCCAGTTTAAAGCTTCTGATCCATGCTTCACCTACAGGATACGAGAACTCACACACAGGATGCTTGACTGAGGAACCTTCACTGATGAACCCCAAGAAGAACCATTCACTTTACTCAATTTGACTTGAGTCAATAAGCGCACAGCGACACTCTGTCTCCATGTTTATACCATTAAACTATTTCTGACTCAGTCTATCACTGTCAAACCTGGTCCCCTTTTGTCAAAACATCCCTTTTGATTCAGATTATGAAAAAAAAAAGAAAACGAGAGAGAGAAAGAGAGACAGAGAGAGAGAGAGAGAGATGAGAGCAGGTTTGCAGTTTCCCCTGAACGATGAATTCCCCTGAGCCAAAGGTGGAAACGGGTTACACACGCAAACTGTGGCTGAGAAATTACTGTAAAGCTAGGTATTGAAAGTGAAAGAGGAAAAAAACGCACACAAAACTCTCTTATACACACACACACACACACACACACACACACAATTTAGTTTTATAAGGCAGACTTTAAGTAAAAAAGGAAGACCAAGCTGTTCAATAACACTACCAGCAGCTAGACTGCTTCCATAAATCTCTAGTCACATGCTCTCTAGTGACCCTTTGGTATTTCATCCACACTGACCTACTATAGAGAGCATCAGCAAGCCAAGGCAGCTGCTTACATAACGGCAGTCCCTCAGGAGGCCATATTGTCCACTGTGGCTGCGTTGTGCCTCGTCCAGGGAAAGGCACAGAGGCACCCTCAGATCTATCCAATCTCTCCTCCCTGCGTCCTCCCTCTATTCCCTTTCTCCGCACAATGGGACTCTTCAGTCAAAATAGGGCCTGCCTTCACCCAGGCTTCCTGCCCCATGTCCCGGCCTTGCTATATTTCTTGCTGGCTATCAAAGAAGATTCCAGTGGGTTTTGTACCAAATGCATGAGAAGGCAATGCATCTGGCTGACGGGGGGTAAAGCGGGACACGGGGGTATGGTGTACAAGGCCTGGCTTAGTCCGGCTTCATCAATGTGACGCGTGCAGGAACCGAGCGGCCATTCAGAAAAGCCACCTGACTCTGCACGGCCTCTGCCACACAAGAGTATCTCAGAGGGTAAAGAGTCGAGTCCGTATCTATAATGTAAACATGAACGCAGCCCGGTTCAGTCTACACACAACGGGTTTACACACAATTAACAAAGCAACAAGCAGCACGGTTTTAACGTGTTTTTAACGTTCCTGAGTCTCAATCGTGCACTTCCTGTTTCTGTGGGATCTTGTTTCTGATTGGCCGGTGACGGTAAACCCCGGTAAATTTATTTAGAACAGAATGTCAAGAAATACAGTAGAGTTGAGTTTTGAATTAAATTGAGTTCTGTGATACTTTTATTTAACAAAAATAAATGAACAATTTACAATTTTAAAATTCATTGAAAAATTAATTAGATTTCCTCCCAGTAGCTGTAATTATTTTTTTTTTAAATGATTAATATATCAGAAAAGTGTGTCTTGTTACATTTTATCACAATATCAATTATATAGTCGTATAATGACGAAAAATTCACTGAAAATTCAAAGAAAATCTGATCAAAAGAAATAAATAAAATGAATAATTACATTAGGCTCCTCCCTAAATTAATCTAAATTTGATGGAAATTTACTTCAAATTCATAGAAAATTTGATCAAACTTGCTAAAAACTAAAAATAAATAAATAAATAAATGTAAAAAATTTAAGTAAAGATTGTTGTATGTCGCTTAGCTCTAAATTCCAGTCTAAAATGGATGAAAAATGACTTAAAATTATCTGAAACTATGAAATAAAAAAAAAAAAAATCTAACAATACTCATGGCATCATAGAAAAGTGTATCATGACATCGGTTATCACAATCTAGATTATACTGTCATCTCGATCAGCCCTAAATTTATCTAAAATTCACTAAATAAGTTGATCGTATTTTTGATCATTAAAAAAAACAATATTCTGTTATAAAATCAAACTAAAATTAAAAAATTCAAACTAAAACATCTAAACTAAGACTCTTCGCTAGAGAACAATAATGTGTGGTGACAGATTATAAATAAGCTGAGATGTAATTTAGATACCGTATGATAAATTGTTGTGGGAAAAAAATGATGATGATGATGATTATTATTATTATTATTATTATTATTATTATTATTATTATTATTATTATTGTTCTGCCAGGGTTTGTACTAAAACAATCTATTGGACCAATCTATAAACTATGAATAATCCATGACATAAATATTGGTGTTTAATTTAATATCAGTGTAAAGTTTGATTTAAAAAAAATCATCTTTTTTAAGGATTGTGGATTCGTATGTTGTGTGTTTAATAACACTATCCCACTGAATCCCTCACACATCAAACCCTACTTCATAAAAGTACAACAAACTCCTTTATAATGAGCATAACCAGTCCTCCAACCTCTAGAGGGCGACAAACACTTTATAAGTTCGTATGAAATGCTCCAATGACATAAATATAGCTTCACAATCCTTAAAAGAAAAATTCATTTCAATTTCGCTTTATTCTTGGTCAGAGTTGCCATGGTTACACTGTTCAAGGGGGCGGGGACACACCCTAAATGGGAAACACCAGTCCATCACATGGCTTTACATGGATGGAAAGTTACGCAATTGTTTAAAATTCACTGAAGAACGGATGCTCATTGGTCACGATATCGTCACGTCACTCAATGAAAGCTACACCACATCCACGCTTCCAGCTACGTAACAGGTGGAAAAGTTAAAGGTTTGCAGGTTTTAAGTAACTAAAACTAGGAACGTTTAACAGTTTAGTCTTTATTTTCTGTGAACTTGTTGGTGAGACACCGTTTCCCCGATCTGTAGGTGAAGGCTTCATCCTCACACCCTCACAGCAGATGTTTCAGAGGAACGGTCTGGCGCTCCATCGGTGCCAGACACACAGCTGCTGGTGGCCCGTTTAAAGCGCGGTTGGTCACGAGCAGGTGATGTGGCAACAGAACAACTGCAGAGACACACATGAGCAGTAAAACGACCGTATGAAGCCACGCACGAGTCGAGCTGACAGACGTGCTTTAAATAAACCCAGCAAGTCAGAATTCCCCTAAAATTTCGAGCCCCAGGCAAATAAACACAGAAAAGGAAGTAAAAACCCATACTCAAATGCACACGAAAATAATCATTTGCATAATGGACTGCACGGCTGTTGAACGTAAGAGAATACTCGATGAAAAACAAGCAGTGCGCCGGTGTTACAACGTATCGACCGCAGCGACTTAAAGACACTATGGAAATCATTCAACTGAAAAACCGATAGACCTGAAAGATTAATATTCATTCATTCATACATTCATTTTCTACCGCTTATCCGAACTACCTCGGGTCACGGGGAGCCTGTGCCTGTCTCAGGCGTCATCGGGCATCAAGGCAGGATACACCCTGGATGGAGTGCCAACCCATCGCAGGGCACACACACACACACACACTCATTCAAGATTAGTATTAATAAATAAAATTAAATTAAAATAAAAGTGCTTGCACGCTGCACAAGAAAGGTATCCTAAAGATTCTGTATGCATGAATCGAATTTCTTTCAGAAACCCGAACGACCACGATTTGCATCGCAAAATTCTCTTCGTGCACTTCATGCATGAATTCATTAGCAATTGTAATGAATTCAAGATGTGATAAGAAACAAACAAATAAAAAAAAAAATAAAAAAAAAAAAACATTTTATCAAACTGGAAAATCTTTCTCGCAATATTTCTTTGTTCGCCCTTTCGATAATTGCAGGAATGTCTGGAAACGCTATCGTTAAAGAAACATGAGTTTTTTTTATGTGGCTACCCAATAGCCTTAATTGTCTGTGTTTTTATTTTCTGAGTGTGTGTGTATGTGTGTGTGTGTGTGTGTGTGTTGTTTCGTTTTGCGCCAAATTCAACATTGCACCGTTTAACTCATTAATCTCAAATGGACCGTGACCTGAAGTTCTAAACACTCCTTTTTTCAACCACATGATGCTTAATGAGAAGTAACGAACATTAAAAAATAACTCAACAAATTATAGTATCGGTTAAAAACTAAAGATAAAAACAAAAAAAACGATGACCGTAAACCGAAGTGTGATCTACGCATCGAAAAACATCTCATCAACACTTAGTGGGTGGAATAAAAATTCTTTAAAAATGTAATAAAAAAAACAAAACCCTCTAAACCACATGAAGAGGTGGCTGGCATGAGCGATTCTGAGAAAAGCGCTCACTTCCCCTCCGTAATCAAGCAGCTTGCACCATGGCAACCATCCTGCTTTTTAAATTGTTGTTTTGTCTGCTTGTTTGTGTACGCATTTGGGCTGGAGCCCGTCTCATCGGGGCTGGAAATATGATGTGGTGAGCACGGGCATATGGAGCTGTACGTAGTGATGCTGTCTGATGTGCGTTCAAAACCACAGAGCTGCACAGAGCTTCATTATGCACACGGGCCCCGAGAGGGACGGGAGGGAACACACAGCGACTGAGGCGGGCTGTTTTAGACGGCAACACTGCGCTGATGGAGAACCCAAGAACGGTATTCATAAAGAAAAACATTTTCAGGTGTTACTGTGAGTCTCGCTGAGGAGAATATCCTAACTTTGGAGGTTGGGGTTAGAGGTCAGGGTCAGCCATGATACCGCGCCCCTGAAGCAGAGAGTGTTAAGGGCCTTGCTCAAGGGCCCAGCAGTGGCAGCTTGAACCCTGATCCTCCAATCAACAACCGAGAGTCTTTACCGCTTGAACCACCACTGCACTATGTACTGTATGCCCAAAGAAATTACCTATATATATATATATATATATATCATCCAGTAATCAAATAATAAAACAACGAAATAAAATAAAAAAAAAATAATCAGTAATCAATAATTATTACTCCCTTCAGATCCTGTAAACATCGTTCCATGACCGGGACCTTGCTTTCCTCTCACGGCAGGCACTTATTTAAAGGGATTTCAGAACAGCATAACAGATATTGCGTCATCGGGTAGGCGTGGCCTATTTGATCATCTAACCCTAACCCTAACCATAACCGCAGTTTTTGGTTGCTTATTGTTTTCTAAAATAAATGTACCTCTTCAGGCATATGTTATGGGACTGTCCAGGTGTACAAAAATTCTGGGGCATCGTGATTGATGGTATATATAAGGTTGCTGGAGGATTCGTTTTCCCAACAATCCTGTTATTTGGTTGTTGAATGATAAGTCCCAGTTTTCTGTAAATGAGAAACAACAGAAATTTTGGCTAGCAGCTTTGACTGCGGCAAAGAAATTATTAGTTCAACGCTGGAAACCCCCGCATGACCTTTCTGCTAAGCACTGGATTCACTCCTTATTGGAAATACTATATCTGGAACTGTCTTCTGCAGAGACTAACCACGCAAAGCCTGCGACTCTGTCTAGTGTATGTGGCAGAACTGGATTTCCATAGCCTCGAAGATTTTGGTTATTTTGTCTAAAGTTGTTATTCGGTTTTTAATATTACAACTGATTCAATTTGTATATTTTTGTGTATATTTCTTTGAGCTTATTCTGTTGTACTTTTGTATTTACATGAGTCCTGGGGTGCAGTGGGATAGGGGTGGGATGGGGGGTTCTCTCTTTCTGTTGTGTTATTGCATGTTCTATCAAAATAAAAACAGTGAATTACAAAAAAAAAATTAATTTACCTGTGTGACTGTTTTGTCCTTGGTAGTATGCTGTTTTTTTTTTTTTGAAAGAGAGCGTTTTTCCAAAAAGTAGCCTAGTTGTTATGGTGCTGGTCTACCAATTGAAATGTTATGAGTTTGAATCCCAGGTCCACCAAAATGAGATAGAAATGTAAGTGGCTCTGGATAAGGGTTTCAGCCACATGCTGTCAACGTCAAATGTCCTAAACTGCTTGCACTGGATACTCCATAAATGTTAAACATCTTTTTATGGACAACGTGTTCAGCTATAACCATCCAACCGCTTTCTTTAGCACTTCTCCTACACAGGGTTGTGAGGAACCTGGAGTCTATCCCAAAGAGATTCAGGGCACAAGGACAGGGACACACCGGATGAAGCGGCAAAACAGCACAGGACACACACACACACACACACACACAAAACATAAATGTTTAGAGATCAGACTACAACACATGTCTTTGGACTGGAGAAGGAAACCAAAGAACCTAGAGGAAACCGCTGAAGGACGGGAAGAACATGTAAACTCCACACCCTGATTTGCACAAAAGGTCTTCAGGACTGAAGACAATTCAGTAGTGGTGCGGAATACGGAGTGATACGATAATAAGATGTATTGAGTAAAAAGGGTCCAAGATGGCTGCCGGAGTAACGTTACGGTTTTCGAGAACATAGACGAGTCTCAGTGTCTCAAACCATATCAGCAACAGTGTTGTATAAAGTATTAGAAAGCAATGTTTGAGTAAAAGTACAAGTATCGTACTAGAAAAAGACTTTGGTAGAAGTGAAAGTTACCTTTTAGAATATTACTCAAGTAAAAGTAAAATGTACTTAAGTATTTGAAGTAAAAGTAAAAAGTAAAATTTCAGTGATTTTCGGTAGGCATAAGATCAGGGGAGGTTCTAGGGTTTCATCTTTAGGGGGTTTTAGCCCTCAGTGAGAATTTAAAACAAGAAGAGTTTTATATTATATATTATATGACTACATAGTAAGACAAAAGTTATGGTGTTATTAAATGGCAAAAGTGGACACCAAAATTTTATGCATGATGTAATGATGTCGGTCTTGAATCAGATCAGTTCATGTATGTGTGCATTCTCTACAAACAGTGTGTCCAATGAATGCAGTCATTAATAAAAAATATTCACAAGACAAAGACCAAATCAATAAATGTTATTTTTATTTAGTATTGAATGGATTGGTTGCATTAACATTTTGTTTGTGCTACAACTCTGGTAATAAAAATAGTGACATTTCACTGCTTTTGGTTGCCGTCTTTGCGGCTTTCAGCCGATTAACGTTATAGATAAACGCCTCCAGCTCTGACTGCGCGTGCACGCTGCGCGTCCCTGTGCTTCTCCGTAGAGCGTGCGGAGCGTAATGCAATCTATGAGCAGTGATTCACCAAACCTCCCTTATTGCAGTCACACACATTTCTTCTGATTTTATTTTGTAGTAACGAGTAACGAAGACGCTTAGTGGAAATATAACGGAAATATAATGGAAATATAACGGAGCAAAAGACATTTTGTCTAGGAAATGTAGTGGAGTAAAAGTGAAAGTTGACAGAAATTTAAATAGCGAAGTAAAGTACAGATACGTGACATTTCTACTTAAGTACGGTAACGAAGTATTTGTACTCCGTTACGTTACCACACTGATCAGCAAGACCTTCACATGGGCATTGTAGCTCTTAAACTACAGAGTTTTAAGAAGTTTAGACACCAAAAGGTATTGTGTGTGAGCGTCTACTTTCATAGGAGCTTCGTATTAACCACCGCCGTGGAGTAAGACGTGACAAAGAATCCTTTTTTTGGCCTCTTGGGGGAAAAAGTGTTAAAGAAAATGAATCAAAAGCTAAGTAATAAAAAAAATAATAGCTTTAAAAACTGACTCTTAGGGTAGTACATGGAACGATGTGTTGCTTTTATGGCAGGAAGTAATGCTCGTATTTCCTCACAAAAAAAATCTCCTTCTGATCGTCTGGGACAGCGACTTCTCCGGCTGCACGATTTGATTGAAAAAGAACCTGAAGAAACGTCTCTTCAGGTTACGAGATTATCGGCTTCTCCTAAAGCACCTGAGATACCCTGACAGTAAGGGCACGTCGAAAACGTGTACAAAAAGACATCGAGAATAGACGTGAGTTTATGTTTCCTCCTAATCGACAACAAGTAACACACTGGACTTGGGTTTTGTTTTGTTTTGTTTTGTTTTGTTTTTAAAAAAAAAAAAAAAAAAAGAAAAAGAAAAAGTGGAGGGGCTTCATGACCGCAACAATTGTTTTGCTCCCTAAAGGCTTCTGAGACAAAAGTGCCTCTCGTATGGATGTTGGCCAGGGAGCCTCCTGCGCCTGCAGAGGTGCAGGATTAAATTTGGCCTCTTTGTGCAGTGCGGGGATTTCCAGCCTGTGAAACAGTGAGATGGATGGGAATGAGCAGCGCTGTTGCACTGCCTGTGTGGGAAACCTTTCTCTCTCTCTTTTCTCATTCTCTCTCCTTCACCTCCTTCTCTCTCCCCATCCTTCTCTCTTCTTAAATTCGAGAAATGAATCTGTCCCTCTATTGGAATACAGAGAACAGATACTCATCTCAGGCAAATTCTTCCAGGCATTTTGTTTCCTGTCCGATTAAAGCGATCCGAAGCCGCTCTTCCTCTTTTCTTTTCTTTCTTTTTTTTTTTTTTTTTGAAACGGAGCCAGCTGTGAAGCGCTGACCTTTCCGACCAGCTCGATATCCTTACGTACAAAACTCGCCGCTCAGACGGAACAAAGGTGGTGTTGAAATATTCCACACCACGTCCTCCTGAAGGGTCACAGCACACGTGTAAGAAGCGTTAGCAAGAGTCGTTCATCTGAGCGGTTTGTAACAACAAGCTGTAAACGCTATCGACATTTAGTTCCTGAACCATACAAATACAGCTGCTCTAAAGGAACTTCCTGGAGTTCCTGAAACTAGTGCTACAAGCAGAACTGATTCATCTACAGGAAACAATGAGAAAGTTTCTGAGGTCTTAAAAAAATGATCCTACAACAGAAATGCAGCAAAAGTTCCCGGGAAAGCTTCCTGCGATGGAAATAAACAGAAAGTTCTTGAAAAAGTTCCTGCAGTGAAAATACAATTTTGCAAATTTCTCAAAAGATGGAATCGTCAGTTCCTGTGCTGGAAACAAATGTAAACATCTTGTGTTCCTGCAAAAGTTCCTGCAGTGAAAAAAAAAATTCCCAAAGTTGAAAGTTTCTAAAATTTCTGATTTCCTGCAAAAAGTTTAGAAAGTGGAAACATGCCCTAAAGTTTCATCCTGACTTTAAAAAGTTCTTTCCTAACGCTTGTGAATTCCTGAAAATCACATCTAAAATTCTAAAAAAAAAGGTTCCTGCAGTGAAACCTGCCCTAAAAATAAAACTCATTGAAATTCCTTAAAAGATACTTCCGTTGGCAATACAGCTTCCTGAGTGATTTCAGAGAAAGTAGAATCATGGCTAAAGTTCCTCAAAAAGTTCCTCCATTACAAAGTTAGATTTTTCTGAAACGGTTTATAAAGACTATAAACATGTATAAAGTTCCTTAAAATGTTCCTGCATTGCAAAGGAAGTTCCTGACAATGTTCTACAGTGGAAACAAGACTAAATTTTCTGAAAGGGTTCCTGTATTGAAAAACACAGCTAAAGTTCCTGAAAAAGGTTCCTGCAGTGGAAACTAAAGCTCCTTAGAGCTCTAAACCTAAAGTTCCGAAAACATCTCATGCAGTGGAACCTGCTCCAAAAAACTGAAAACACACCTTAAAAAGTTCCTCCATTAGAAATTAGGGATGTACCGATACCACTTTTTCTCTTCCGACCCGATACCGATCCGAAACCTGTGCTCTTTTCTACCTTTAAAACTTAAGAATGTATAGTTATTAAGATTTATTTGTTTCTGGCAAAGAAATACAAAAATGCTCATATTACTGGATGAAAAATGAAAACACAAGAAACCTTAAAGTATTAATGCAGTAGCAAACAGTACTTTTAACAGTTAGTGGTATAACAATCTAAACCATATATACTGCAATTATTAAATTAATTAGGCAATATTTTAAAGTGAATCTTAAATTAGAACTCTTGAAACACAATGCACAATGTATTAAACAGTAAACCTTGCACCCAAATGAGCGACATGTTTAAGGCGCTGAGGTAAACGGAAAGGGCGCCTGATAAACTTGCCTGTCTGTCGCAGGCGGTTGTGCAACATATTTCCTATAAAATGTATTATATTTATTTACATTAATGTAATTTAATATATAAGTGTATTTTTCTTATAAATTCAAGCAATAGTCTATGATGTTTGCTGTTCATTAATCAACCACCACTGGCATGGGTGTCGAAAGTAAATAAAAAGTGGGCGTGTCCTGTCCCACACACATATAATGGTTCCGACGCCCATGGATTTCAGGAAGCAGGAGCGTGGTCAATGCTGTAGGTAAAACGCGGAATGGAGTTTAATTTATTAGGGCATTCCTCAAGCAGAATGGATTCGACTGGCGGCGCTCTAAAAAGTAATAAAAAAAAGACACATGTGCTGAATAGAGACGGTAAAAGTAGGTGGGTCCAATATTATTGGTCTTAAAAAGTGGGAGGGTCCTGTCCCACCCACATATAATGGCCCATGACCACGGGTATCGGATTTGGATCGGGCACGCACCACCGATACCCGATCCACTCAAAATGCTTGGATCGGCGCCGATACCGATCCAAAATATCGGATCGGTACATCCCTATTAGAAATAACACCCAACCTTCCTTGGGAATGTTCTTGCAATAAAAAAACTTTTAGTTCCTGAGAAATGTCTGAAAAAGGGGAAACGTGCCTAAAGTTCATCCACTGGAGACACATTTAAAGTTCCTGACAAAAAAGTTCCTGAAGTGTAAACATGCCTAAATGTTTCTGCAGTGGATCCTGTCACGAAAGATTCATGCATTATTTCTTAAGTTCCTGAATCATCTACTGCATTAGAACTTGCCCTGAAATTTGAAAACAAACTTCATTGGAAAAAGTTCTTGCAACAGAAAATGCTTAAAGTTCCTGAGTTCATACAGGAAAGTTCATACAGGAAAAAGGTCCTTAGTTCCTGAAAAGTTTCATGCTTCAAAAATTTCCAAAATTTCCTGAAAACGTGCAAATTTTCTGCAAGGAAAGTTGCTCTGTTTGTATAAAAAAAAAAAAAAAAAATGAAAGAAAGAAACAAAGACCTGGTGAGGGAACGTGTTTGTAGTGGCTCTAGCGTAAGTGAGAACAGGAACTAGCTTGTCTTGTGGTGGATCATGTGGGATCATCTCTTCACTACAGCTGCACTCGTGAGTGGTTAGTCGGAGTGTAGCGTTATTGTTCACGTGTGTAGGAACGCTTAACAGCTGAGGATTAAACAAATCCCTGGTATCCGTCCGCTCTCAGACTCGCTCTGTTTTACGCCGTTAAAGACCAAACACTCTTCAGTGACCTTAACAAAGAGTCGAGAGCAGCCTTGACCTGAGCGCAGGAATCTCACGGGGAAGTCAGAGGCAGTGTGTCAGGGACCCTGGAGCTTTACAGCTGTTACTCAGAGCTGACAGACGTTTGGGTGTTTTTTTCTTAGCCAGGTTCGTACGTCACGTTCACCTTTTTTCATTTGACAGACGATTTAATCTAACGTAAGGAGGAAAAATTGTCGATCCCAACAATTAACAACAACTACCATTATAAACCAGATCAAATTCTCCACTAACCTGAGGTTTAGGTCAGGGACGCCATAGGAGGTGTTAAACATGGTTTTAGAAATCAGTATCATATCTGAATAACAAACAGGGAAGAAGAAATAGAAGAATAAGAAACAAGTCGCGACATAATATGAGCAGGAATAATAATAAAAATGGAAATCCTGAAGAAGCAACCTAAGAAAAATAAGTGTATATTCAGAGGAGGTCTTCATTAAAAAATAAAAAGTTTATTGTAGAAGGTGTTAGACTACAGATAGGAAGCTCGAATCCCTAATCCCCAAGCTGCCACTGCTATGGCCCCTGAGCAAGGCCCCTAACCTTCAATTGCTCAGCTGTATAAAATGAGATAAAATATAAGTCGCTCTGGATAAAAGCGTCTGCTAAAAGCCGTAAATGTAAGTAAAAAAAAACAAGATCGAGAATAATTAAAAACCCAGAGGTGACATGATGCCACATCTTTTACCATAAGAACAGATTGTAGAAAATTTGTAAACAGACCTAAAGTTCCCCAAATGGTTCCTGCTAGTTTCTGAATAATTTATTAATAAAATAAAATAAAATAAAATAAAATAAAATAAAATAATAAAATGACATAAAATAAAATAAAGTAGGCTGTAAAAAGAGATACAATTTAAATAATAAATAAATAAATAAATAAATAAATAAATAAATAAATAAATAAGCAGTAGGGTGTAAAAACAGATACAATTAAAAAAAATAAAAATAACAAAACACAATAAAATAATAAGAATAACAATAACAACAAAAACAAGTAATTATAATGCAAAGAAATTAAGAAAAAAATAATTAAAATAAAAGTAAGAATCTTTTCTTAAAGACTTTGTGTACACGGAGCTAGTGTTCAATACTAGAAGTTATTAGACTACCAGGAATGAATGAATAGATGTTAAAGTCTGATTTCCTTAAACACTTAAACCCCGCCCATGTCTGATTACAGAATACAGAATTAAAGGTCTCGGCTCTTAAGCTGATGCTTGGTTGCAAAAAAAAAAAAAAACAACAACAAAAAAAAAAAAAACGCCTGAACACGACCCAGTAACCCTGAAGTTTTTCCGTCCGCTGAAGCAACACAGCGTTTGGTCATTTGACACAATTCCCCATTTCACTAAAGAATTTGTCTTCCTAATCTGAAATTGTGAAATACAATTCCTACTATGCATTCTCCCAACACACAGACTCTCTGTGTCCCAACCTAAATGGAATTTAACAAGAAGAACGGATGTTTATTCGGCATCCGAGAGGATCCAGACAGCAAGATAATTAGATATCCTCTTTCTCTCTCTCACACACAAAAAAAAAAAAAAAAAAAAAAAAAAGAAAATGAGAGAGACCAGAAAGCCTCATTCTTCTCAATGGATCCTTATACAACTGATGCAACTGGAAAAGAATGTACAATAACTGGTGGATTCTCTCTGGTCCGGTTTCAAAAAAACAGTGTAACACACATGACTCGAGATCGCTAACAGATTACTGTATAAACTGAAGGGCTGGTGTTGGGTTAGCAAAGCTCGCTGTGCTCATTGTATCTGCTATTAAGACTGACACAATCGCTGGAAGTCATGTTCAAATCCTAAAGTGTTTCCCATCATGAGAAGACTCTCTGGGGTCTACAGAGAGTTTAGATCCGTTCCGGATAAATAACACATGCAGGCGCAGATCACTAAACATTCGCTGATCGTTTAGGGTCTGAACATGACAGTTGCTAAAATATCACAAAGCTTATTTTGTTCAGAATTAATGCTCCGTTGAGGAAAAGCAGCACCGTTTGCTCGGATTTGGGCGTCTCTGGTCTCTGAATGTTCTCCGTTTTTTAATTTTCTTTACCTTTGCTCTACAAAAAAAAATGAATATGCGGTCAGTCAGATATAAGAAAAAATGTTAAGTAGACTCAACCTTCACCGAATACAATAATCTGATTAAAGTACGTTGCTATAGATAAGAAGTTCCTAAAATCCTAAAAAAAAATACAGAAAGCTGAATTTTCCAATAGGGAAATGTGTCTAAAGTTTCTGGGAAAAATTCCTGTACTGCAAACACACACAGTTCCTGAGCTCCAGAAAATGTTCCTGCAGTGAAAACAAGCCTAATGTTCCCCAAAATAGTGAAAGCTAAACTTTTGAAAAGGTCCTGTCATTTCTGGATGTTTCTGAAAAATGGTTCCAGCAACAGTCTAAAGTTCCTGAAAAAATACATGCAGTATAAACAGGTTTAAAGCTCTTGCAGTAGAAACAGGTGTAAAAAGTTCCTGAAAGTGTTCCTGCAGTAGAAACAGGTTTAAAGCTCTTGCAGTAGAAACAGGTGTAAAAAGTTCCTGAAAGTGTTCCTGCAGTAGAAACAGGTTTAAAGCTCTTGCAGTAGAAACAGGTGTAAAAATTCCCCGAAAGTGTTCCTGTATTATAAAAGTACCTGAAAAGTTTTAGATAAATTTTCAGAAATAACAGGTGCGTCCCAAATCGAATACTTCAGGAAAGTGAGCTTCAGGTTCCTGGATGAGGAACTTATTCAGCCCAAGTGTGGAATGTTGGACATTTAATTCACTCAGTGCTCACATCTTTGCTAACACAGTGAAAGAGGGGCGGGGCCACCAGACGTGGATTGCGAACGAGGAAACATTTCAAGATTCTTCTTATGGAAGTCTTTTGAATTAGTCCACAGACGTGGTGTGATTTATTTGCCAGCATTTTAAATAAACAGTGCATTATGTCGCGTGCATTTGACGTATCTGACGTCATTCGGCATCGACCGAGAAGCGGCTTTTACTTCCACTTCCGTTTGAGATGATACGATCCTTCTAACGTTCATACACTAGCCACTAATGTATGTAGTGCATAGCGTAAGTGCGTAGTAGGTTATTTGGGACGCCTCTTAGTTGGTACGCCAAATTCATCAAAGTCTTCGAAATTCACTCAAGACTTTTTAAAATGTTATCTCTCTCTCTGAAAGGGAGTTCTCCTATTGTTATGAGACGGCACATGCACAGAGCCCTTGACAACTTCCTCAGGTCGGAATGCCTCTGGAATTCCGAGCGAGCGCTTGCCAACATAGGCTACCTGGTTAAAACGGATTAGAGGAGCTTTAAACCGTCGTCAGGAATGCGGAATGAACAAACTCCATACCAAAGAAACACGGTAGATATTTGCGGCAGCCGTCCTGGGGTGCTGCTCCAACACGTTCTCGCGAGCAGACGAGGGTTCGACCGGAACGCTCAAATTACTTCACAGTCTGTCATCAGATGTGGATGTAAATAATGTTTCTGGCAGCTTCCTCCCAAAACAACATGAGAAGGCAACATGAGACATCAAGCAACGTGAGAAGTCAGACCGTTAAACTCGTCTGAAGGAGGGATGGGAGGTGATGCCATTCAGGCTCCAACTGAAAGCACTGAAAGCTTTTGTCTGGTATTTCTACACAATGATTGCTTGGGAAAAATCGCAACAGAATCTTGTGTGAATAAAAAAAACACACAAACAAAAAAAAAAAAAAAACCTGTTTAGACGCCTCTGTCGTGTCTGCATTGGAATGCCGATCATAAGGTTCAGGCTGCATTTATCTATGAAACTGACTTCCTGTTGGAGACACACCTGATCGGCTGCCGTTCCTTCACAGACAAAAAAAGCTTCGGAAATCACAATAATACGCCGCTGTAACGGTTGGGATGAAAAAAAAATGTTAAAGAAGAAGCGCAAAATAGAGAAATCCGTACAAAACAATAGGAAAAGTTTGATAAAATCATGCGACAGAAAGTTAGCAGTTGAGTGAAAAGTGAAGTTGTGGTGCAGCAGGGAGTAAAATTTGTTTCCCCGTGATGAGAAGAGGAATAGACACTGGACTTGTTTACATTACTGCTGCGTCCAAATACAAAACCATCAGAACAACAGAAGACACAAACGCTGATAAATGCTGGCACTAAACTGACATGACATGACATGACATAGGCTGACATGTCATGCCATGTCATCTCAATATGTCGATATGTGATGAAATCAAAGGGGCTTTTTACACCTGGTCACTTCATGCGTTTTCTGTGATCCGATAGCTATCCGATGGTAAAAAGACCAGGTCTAAATGCCCTCCGAAACGTTTTGGAGATATAAATCCGATGGTACAAACCACTTCAGGAGGTGGTCTGGGACGCGTTTCAGATGAAACTGGACAGGTGTAAATGAATGTGGTTGTTCAAGCCACATACGTCAGCGCTATACTCCTCCCAAACGGAAGTACGTCACTCGCAGGTGATCTTTCACCCAGGCGTCTCGTTGGGTCTTAAAATGCGCTGCTGCTGCCAGCGAAAATGCAGCAAACAGTAAATGGTGTTTTTTGTAGCATAAACGTCGTAACGAGTTTTTTCATCTTCTTTTTGATCGCATTCTGAAAACCGCACACACCAAAGTGTGTTCTGTTTCAATTACCCCGGAAATGAGGTCAAATATATTTGCATTTTGGGCGGGAGTAGAAAGATTGGATCAATATCCGATTCGCCGAGACGTATTTATGTGGCCTAATGTAAATGGAACAGTTTTAACAAATCAGATAATTATCGGATCAGAGACAACACACGAAGTGACCAGGTGTAAAAAGGCCCCTTGACATAACACATAATACCTGAGCTAGACATGACATATCTTGACATATCTTGACATATATTGACATGACATATCTTGACATATATTGACATGACATATCTTGACATATCTTGACATATATTGACATGACATATCTTGACATATATTGACATGACATATCTTGACATATCTTGACATATATTGACATGACATATCTTGACATATTTTAACATTACATAGATATCTGTCCGTAATCATAACCGTATCTTGGAATGAAATCATGATGCTTAGTGACATATTGACATATCGTGACATGACACATGACATGCCAAACACTCGATCCCAATCTGGACACAAACAATATTTTGACATATCTTCATACGACATGAATGACATGATATAAAATCACACTGTATTTTACACGATGACATTCTGATCCGAATCCCTGACATGGTATTCGCTCTTGACATTGATATAAAAACAGGACATGACATCTGATATCTTCATATAACGTGAATGACACATAGAGTTATACTGTATCTTGGCATGACATGAAATCTTAAAAAGGAGAAATTTTCAGGTGAAATGGCAAGCAGGCTGACCTGACATGACATATCTTGACATATATCCTCATGGACATGACGAGATTACATCCTGACATGACGAGAACTCTTCAGAACCGGACATGACCCAAAATCCGTACTTGACATACCTTGATTCGTCAAGGCACGACATGATACGAAATTGTTATGACGCTGCATAAACTCACAGGATCAGTTATACCAAGACATGGTACCTTGACATGAGAAGAACACTTGATTTGGCATATTGTCATGGTGCATATCTTGACAAACCACAAACCTCTGGCATTAACACATCAAGACCAGTTCCTTGACTTGGCTGGAAAAAAATCATGAAAATGGCTGAGATCAGTTTAGTACGTCTCATTTTGTGTAAAGGAACAGAGAAGTGTGATGACTACTTCATGGAACCTTAAGAAGTAGAAGAAGAAGGAGAAGAAGAAGAAGAAGAAGAAGAAGAAGAAGGAGAAGGAGAAGAAGAAGAAGAAGAAGAAGAAGAAGAAGAAGAAGAAAAAGAAGAAGAAGAAGGAGAAGAAAAAGAAGAAGAAGAGGAAGAAGACGAAGAAGGAGACGAAGAAGAAGAAGAAAAAGAAGAAGAAGGAGAAGAAGAAAAAGAAGAAGAAGAAGAAAGTAGAAGAAGAAGGAGAAGAAAAAGAAGAAGAAGAAGGAGAAGAAGAAAAAGAAGAAGACGAAGAAGGAGACGAAGAAGAAGAAGAAGGAGAAGAAGAAGAAGAAGAAGAAGAAGGAGAAGAAGAAGCCGAAGAAGAAAAAGAAGAAGAAGAAAAAGAAGAAGAAGAAGAAGAAGAAGAAAGTAGAAGAAGAAGGAGAAGAAAAAGAAGAAGAAGAAGAAGAAGAAGAAGGGGGAGAAGAAAAAGAAGAAGACGAAGAAGGAGACGAAGAAGAAGAAGAAGAAGAAAGAAGAAGAAGGAGAAGAAAGAAGAAGAAGAAGGAGAAGAAAAAGAAAAAGAAGAAGGAGAAGAAGAAAAAGAAGAAGACGAAGAAGGAGACGAAGAAGAAGGAGAAGAAGAAGAAGAAGAAGGAGAAGAAGAAGAAGAAGCCGAAGAAGAAAAAGAAGAAGAAGAAAAAGAAGAAGAAGAAGAAGAAGAAGAAGAAGAAGAAGAAGAAGAAAAAGAAGAAGAAGGAGAAGAAAAAGAAGAAGAAGAAGAAAGAAGAAGGAGAAGAAAACGAAGAAGAAGGAGAAGAAACAGAAGAAGGAGAAGAAGAAAAAGAAGAAGAAGAAGAAGAAGACGAAGAAGAAAAAGAAAAAGAAGAAGAAGAAGAAGGAGAAGAAAAAGAAAAAGAAAAGGAAGAAGAAGAAGAAAAGAAGAAGAAGAAAAAGAAAAAGAAGAAGAAGGAGGAGGAGAAGAAAAAGAATATGAAAAAGAACAAGAAGATCAATCTGCCGTTTCGTCCACAACCTACACCAACTTGGAGACAAATCTAGGATCTTTTGTGCGTAAGTGATACAACACACCAACATATAATGACTTTTCATGCCAACTTTTGCCTGATGAAGAGATGATGAACTTTTAATCAGTATGAATCAGATAGAGAGTAAAAAAGAATCACGTCTGACTGCCACCGCGGATGAGTAACAGATGCTCGATGTTCTGGTGAAGCATCATCCAGCCCGTGCACATGAAGAGGCTGCAGTGTACAGCAAGCGTTTGATTTGGCTTTATAAAGTAGAGGAAATATAAAAAAAGGCGCCTTTCTTAGAAATTCTGGTGGGGCAACAACGATGGAGAGGAAAACAAACAAAGAACACCGCATTAAGTCTGTGTCGGTGAGGTGATGGGGGCTTTTTTGCTTTTTTTTTTCTAGCCTGTGAGCCTTAACCCTGCATTACACCACATGAGACACTGGATGAGAAATGCGAAATCTCTGAAACGCAAAGTGTTTTGTTTTTTTACTTGCTGCAGAAAAGCAAAAAAAAAGCTCACAGACTATTGCACAATTACCTTGTAAGCTAAAGATACCCCGTTTCAGTTCTTCAGGTAAACACGAGGGTATTTAAGCAGGAAAAAAATCCCAGAAAGAGAAGAAACATCTGGGCAACATCAGCACGACGTGTGCGATCTCAACAAAATAACATGCAACTTGTTTGCTGATTGGAAGGATGTCAGTTGTAAATATTTCATCTTTTTTGGCTTAGGAAGGTCAACATATTTATTCAATTGTACAAAATCTGTGTTTGCGTTTGGATTTAAACCTGAAGTGGGCGTGGCTTCGAGCAGAAGGAGCATGTAATGAATTATTTTTAAATCAAGTACAAACCCGAGGGTCACGGTGGCTTAGTGGTTAGCACGTTCGCCTCACACCTCCAGGGTTGGGGGTTCGATTCCCACCTCCACCTTGTGTGTGTGGAGTTTGCATGTTCTCCCCGTGCCTTGGGGGTTTCCTCCGGGTACTCCGGTTTCCTCCCCCGGTCCAAAGACATGCATGGTAGGTTGATTGGCATCTCTGGAAAATTGTCCGTAGTGTGTGATTGCATGAGTGAATGTGAGTGTGTGTGTGTGTGCACTGTGATGGGTTGGCACTCCGTCCAGGGTGTATCCTGCCTTGATGCCCGATGACGCCTGAGATCACGCACAGGCTCCCCGTGACCCGAGGTAGTTCAGATAAGCGGTAGAATATGAATGAGTGAGTGACTGAGAGTACAAACCCATTTTACTATGTCCTTTAACATGCTGAATATAAATAACAGCAAAATACACTATATAACCAAAAGTATGTGCACCCCTGACCGTGGCACATCTGTACTTCATTCGCCCAAACTGTTCGAAAAACGGTTTGAAGCACAAATTTTCCGTTTAATGGAACTAAGCATGCCAAAGACATAACGATGACCTTGTGCACAAAGCCCCAGAGCTCCATGAAGACACGGTGTTGAGGTTAAGGTTGTAGGAATTCAAGTGTCCTGCACAGAGCCTTGACGCTGACTCAACCCCATTACACTCATTTGGGATGAACCTGAACTGGAGTCTCCTCAACATCCCAACATCTGTGTCTGATCTCACTAACGCTCTTGTAGCTGAATGATCACAAATCCCCATAGCTAAACTCTAACATCTAAACATCTATAACAACCATTTGTTGCATCCCATGGGAACCCGGTCCTGATGCAGACTACACACCTCTAGTCTCAACCGGAGGGATAATGTGTTTGTATTTATGTCTGAGATATACAGCGCTAAAACAGCTGACTCACCATCATCACTACATCATCATTCATTCCATAAAAACCTGTTTTTGCATCCTGTCTGTATCAATAGTCCTTTCCATCTTGTCTAAGCCAGCTAAGTATGCCAAAAAAAACACTAAACATATCCAGAGAAGTGAAATATCCAGAACAATTTTTTGGAATAAATCTACACAGTCACAAGAAACCACACGCATATCCCCCAGAACGGGGTACGTACCTTGGCCTAAAGTAAGTCAGAGACAAGAGATACACAAACACAAGGTCTACCTACTCAGCAGGTTGACGTGTTAAATGTTTGCTTAATTCTGTTGTTTGTGCTGTGCGGGAAAGTGTGGCCTCGAGATCAAGCATCGACACTGGCCGATTTTTCATTTCGTGATGTGTAGACAGTGGGCAGATGTGCGAGGGATGACGTGTTTGGGAGAGCATTTTTCAGCGAGGGAAAACAAGCACCTGCAGCTCGGATGCCGCTCCGACTCTACATCCTTGCTCTCATCCTTACTGTACGTCCCCCACAAGGGAAAGCGCTCAAGGTTAACGACGGCTTCGCTTGCCAGGAAGAGCGCTAAGAGGACGTCTAACACACCCGCCCACACACAGACACACCAACACACTCACGCATATGGACACACTTCCACAGGAAACCCAAACCCTGATCTCCAATTCAAGTTCAAAGCCATTTCTGCTTTTTTATACATATGAAATTTGATGCGTTCTCACAAGTGACGCTGCCAACTTTGGCTCTTTTTAGGACCTTGTGCTGGCAAATATTCCTGTTCCATCTATCTTCATAAAAATCCCAACACGTAATTACACAAGATGCCATACCTCCTACTCCCTCCCTCCCTCTCTTTCTCTTTCACTCTCCTTCCTTTCTCTATGACCTTTTTTGTCTCCCAGAAAGCGGATGTCCTTCTGTCCTCCTTGTCGCATATCCATGTCAGCATTGTAAAGGGGGAAAACCCAGATGTTCTTTTAATCTGACAGTGTAATGCTGTCTCTCTACAGCACAATGTTTCTCTCTCTCTCTCTCTCTCTCTCTCTCTCTCTCTCTCTCTCTTTCTCACACACGCCTCCCTTCCCTATCTGATCCAGACAAGGCAAGTCCAGTGCTGCTTGTTCCTAGAAACACCAAACAGAAGGCCGGGAGCTGAAGACAAGCTAACGGATGAACTCCACTTTGGCACCCAGCACCATCAGAGACGAGGAGCTGAGCCCAGACTGTGGAACCTCCCAGATTTGACACAATTGCTAACAGAAGGTCAGCTCAGGGACCAAAACAAGAAATGTTTTCTGGGCAGAATCATAAAGAGTAACTAGGAAACAGGATATTACATAATGTGTTTCGAACATTTCCACAGCACGTAAGTAAGTTAAAGTTAACAACGGGGTTGAATTAAAGAGGCTCTTTCTCCACCTCAATTATCTGGGTGGTGGGAGGGGAAGCTGACTTCAGGTCTGGCCAGATGGACCCAAGTTTGGCGAGGATGGTGCAGGGTCAGGGCAGAAACCGGAGCATCAAAGCTAAGTGGCTTGTTTCCCGAAACCCGGCCCTTCACAGCAGCACTGAGCGGGGGTATCAGATAAACTTAACCCTGCTGTCGGAATGGCCACATGCAAGGAAATAAGGTGAAGGTCACGACCTGGAAAGTATGGGTCAAATGTAGCGGGCCAGCACTCAAAGGAAGTCTCAAGGTTAGCTGTTGTTTCTGCCAGGCAAATTGGCAGATGGCAGTAAAATCCGAGTCGTGGAGGATGGAGGAACAGGCGGGTCTCAAAAGGCCCGTGTACGGAGCCTCAATAAACAAGATGGATACATAAGTAACTGGGCAACTGTCACACCAAGACCACCCAGGGCCCGAGCCCAATCCCACTCCTTTGTCTTACGACTAAATACAGAGCCTTATAAACACCAAGATTAGTGACAGGAAAGCAGGACAAAGTGTTTGCTTTAAAGCGTCACATGCCCAGACAGCCGCCGCATGTGCTCAGACAACCGAGAGGGATTTATTCTGCTTTGACATAACAGTCTCTTCTCCAGGTAGACGAACGAAGACGGTGGTGAAAGAAAAAGACCTACTGTACCTACCCTACCTAACCCACAATTGTTTCACAGGACAACTGAAACAAACTTTCCTACTGGGGAAGTAATGAGTAGAGAGAGAGTAAATTGTGAATTGTTTTCATAGCATGTTACTCCTCTTATACCACAGCTAGCAATTACACTCGTTCCGTTTATAAATGACATCCTGTTTTTTAACTGTTTATGGCTCCATTTACCGATATTATGAAACATCACTCCTCAGCCTCGATTTCTTTCTTTTGTGAAGTTAAAAACAAAACCCCGTGATGTTATCAAGAAACTGCTATAAAGCTAAATGTCCTGAAGATTTTTCATGTCAGAAAACTTACAAGCTGTTAACAAGAGCTGACACTGGAGACTCCTTCCGTAAACATCACATAAACGTCGCAAAAACAGATTATACATTAACAATATGTAGGTTTTTTTCATTAAAAAAACGCATATTAAATAAATCTTGTCCAGCAGTTTGTCGTGAATGAGTTTCTCCTCTAAATCAGCACACACTCAAAGGGATAATAATTATTACTCAGACACTGTGTTAATTATGGATGTTTGTCTGCAACGCAATAATGGATGACACCAGAGGTGGGAGTAAGTCACACATGTGCAAGTCACAAGTAAGTCTCAAGTCAAGAATGTCAAGTCAAAGTCAAGTCGAGTCTTTTTTAACTTTTGTCAAGCAAGTCTCAAATTTGCGACTTAAGTCTGACTCGAGTCGAGTCGAGTCCCCATCTCTGAATCATTTAACTCAAGTCCGAGTCAAGTCTCAAGTCATGAATGTCAAGTCAAAGTCGAGTCTTTTTTTAATGTTTGTCAAGCAAGTCTCAAGTCTCAAATTTGCGACTTAATTCTGACTCGAGTCAAGTCGAGTCCCCCATCTCTGAATCATTTAACTCAAGTACGAGTCGAGTCTCAAGTCATGAATGTCAAGTCAAAGTCAAGTCGAGTCTTTTTTAATATTTGTCAAACAAGTCTCAAATTTGCGACTTAAGTCTGACTCGAGTCAAATCGAGTCCCCCATCTCTGAATCATTTAACTCAAGTCCGAGTCGAGTCTCAAGTCATGAATGTCAAGTCAAAGTCAAGTCGAGTCTTTTTTTAATATTTGTCAAGCAAGTCTCAAGTCTCAAATTTGCAACTTGTCTGACTCGAATCAAGTCATATGACTCGAGTGGCCCATCTCTGGATGCCACGCCCACTTAACTTCCCTGCCCTTTCTAATCCCCAAGCCTAACAGAAGGCAAGCCTTTTCTTCAGGTTGTTCATTTTAGCAGGCATCTCACACCTGAGGGATGAGTTCAGCTCCTCAGGTTTGATCACCATGACCAGAAAGATTTCAAGCAGAACAGAAAGCAAAGGACTATTTTTTTTTTTTCCAACGTTAATGGCAGTCGAATCTCAAGCAAGCTCACTCCATCTCAAATCTCATTTCCTCCTTCACACCAGTGACTAAACGACCCAAATTACTCACACGGCAAACACATTAACATAAGGGAAAGTTTGATGCACAGCTGAAGTGCACGCATTTCCTTTCTGATTCAAAACTGACAAGAAGAAGCTGATGACTAAACGAGGCTGAAGCAATTAATGTGTTTTACATATGAAAAAAAAATCCACTCAGAAATCGAACCTAAAAAGTTTCCTAATAAAAACAACAACGTATGTTTATGTCAACGTTTTCTAAAATTACTTACTGAAATTTCAGATAATCTAGAAAATGATTTAGTAAAAACTTTGTTTAATTACAATTTAACAAACAAATTGGAAATTGTAAACAAACTTTTCATTAAAAAACAATAATGACCTGTTTTCTTTAATGTATTTTACAATAGTATCTAATATTTTTAGTTACTGTGATCTATTGTAAAATTTCACAAAATTATGCACATAAATAAGAAAATATCTTTCTTTATTTCTTTCTTTCTAATTTAAAAGCTTTTTAGTTTTAAGTTGTATTCATATTTATTTATTTAATACAAATTTAATCAACAATGTTTTAATAATAAACAAGAACTTGCTGTGGAAGTATTTTAAGTGTTTTTTTATTACTGATGAAAAACTTCTTGCGTTTTCATTTTGATTTCTGATATAAAATTGTATTTCGAACAACATAAATAAAAGTCATTTTTGTATAAATTTGTTTGCTAAAGGAATCAGAATCGATCAGATTTGTACAGCAACAAAGGAATAATTGAAATTTTATTTAGATAAAATTTGTTTATTAGATCGTTGAAGTCATTTCTATGCTACCTTTAGCGAAGTGAAGTGATTGTTTAATATCAGATTTAGTATTGAACTGTAGTAAATCGGTAATAAAAAAAAATTCTGTCTAAAATATAAAAAGCTAAAATATGTGAACATATAAAACAATTGAACATAACGAATCTGACTTCTCCAGGTTTCTATTAGACTTTTAGCAGATAGCTACAAAGTAAAGCAAACGAACGAAAGAAACCTGGCCGACGAGATCCAGGTGAGAAATAAGTTTTTTTTATACTTATTAACGATTCTGCAAAGTACTAATCTTAATTTTATATGAATTATTTTTCTTAAACAGTCAACATCACTTCATTTTAGATATAACTAGCGAATCTGAATGTAGCTAAAGAGAAGTGTTATGACATCATTACACACAAAAAAATAACAGAATCACAGCACCAGACTTTCCTCAGCCTTATTAATTAAGATCTTGAATGTTGTGAACTCTAATCGCTTACAAGAGCATAATATAATTCTAAAAAAATATTTATAATACATATTTATAATAGTATATTAATATTTATAATAGTATATTTTTTGTTTACGTTTAAATCAGAAAGAAAAAGCAAATTAGTACAAAAGTAAAACTTTTTTGTAATTCTTTTGTAATTTTATATCAAAATGTATTTAAACAGTAAGCATCATTCATCATGTATTCTGTAAAAAAAAATCTGTTCTAATAATTTCTATTTTATCCACATTTTATTGTGTAATTTTTGTGTTTTACACAAAAACCAAAAAAAACACTTAGATTGTTCTAATCTTAAAAACATTTGAATGAGTTTTGTTCCTCATGTCCAAGCTTTCGAAAAATTACAATGAAATTTCAGAAAATCTGTAGTATGATTTAATAAAATGTTTCTTCAATTTCACAGAATTGTTCGCAGGAAATTATAATAAAATTATAGATTGCAAACATTTGGATTGTAGCTCTGCTTTAGAGCTGCTTCAGAAACACTGTAGAATTCAGTAGAATTTCTGTTACATTCTGTTTAATCCACTTTCTATTTTTGCATTTTTATTATATGTCTATTTTATTTTATTCTGTTTTTATTTTATTACTCTGTGACTAGATTCCAGGATCGTTATCGACCTTGTTTGTTGTTGCACTGTGGAATGAGAAACTAATAAAATATGTATATATATATATATATATATATATATATATATATATGTGTGTGTGTGTGTGTGTGTGTGTGTGTGTGTGTGTGTGTGTGTGCTTCATTCATCCACTGTTTTTCATTTCAAAATAAAAAAACAAAAACGTCTTGATTTGATTTTTTAAAAATAAGGAATTCCTTTCCTTCTTTCACGAAACAAAATAAAAGCTAAACAAAATAATATCCATCTGCTGGATTTTGATTGTTCCTTTTTGATCTACCACAACATCATTTAAACATTCAAAGCAGATGAAAAAGCGCCGCCGCAGCAGGATGAGCAGTGAGCTCTATACGGATGAAGTTGGTTACAGAGTCTGATCCTGGAATTATATTTTCCTCATAAAACGATCGGTTCAATCGATTCATAGAGAAATAAATTGTGTGATTCAAATATTCTACGTTTCTAGCCACTGTTTTCTTCTTAGCCTTCAGGTCGTGTCGTGTTTAAATGTATAATCGTGTGGAAAACCCGGATTGTTTACACTCGTTTGTTCGTTTTTTGCTCCAAAATAGATCTTAAATATGGTTTCGATTTTTTTTTTTAAATAGCAAACAAAAAATAAAGAGATCTATTTGTTGTAATAGTCATTTTCCAATCACACACACTAGCTGTGGTTCATTTAGCCTAAGTTACTATATGATCACAAATCATTTACCTGACAGGTTAGCAGAATTTAATTTGTTTTTTTTGTTTTTTTTTGTTTTTTTTTTATAAAATTTATTTATTTGTTTGTTTGATTGTTTGTTCGTTTCTTCGTACCACTTCACAAGCACATGATGAACTAAGTAACACCAGTAACAAAAAAAAGGAAGTAAAAAAGTTAATCAGGAGAAACAGAAGAATGATAGAGTCGTGTGTGTGTGTGTGTGTGTGTGTGTGTGTGTGTTGAAATGAAATCCTGTGGGGTTTTTTAAATACTTAAACATGTGGCCATTTGATATTTATTTTATCAATATTTGAAGATTCAAACAATAAAACTAAACAAATGAAACCAAAAAAAAATGTCTTTTTTTTTTTTTAAACGATCTGTAAAATGTAATTTGAAAAAAATCCAATTTCTTGTAAGGAAAAGTAAGGACACGCCCACATTTATTTGTTCTTAAAATGGATAAAATGATCTGCAGGTGAATCAGATCAGGTGTAAATTATTAAAACGTTGTTACAGAGCATTTTGCAGGAAGTTAGTTAAACTTAGTTAAACTTCAGATATTCAGTTTGGTTTGCTCTTCATTGATGAAGTGAGAGGTGTCACCATGTCACCATGGTGAGATCCATAGAGCTCACTGAGGCTTTCAGAAAGAAGATTGCTGATGTTTATGAGACTGGGAAGGGATGTGAAAAGAATTTGTAATCAGCCATTCAACACCCAACTGTAATGAGTCTGTCTGTGTTCTGCCCTGTTTCTGTCTGCTGGTCTGCCTTGCTGTTAATTGTTTGCTCCGCCCACTCATTGGTTACCATGGACACTAATTGAACTCCATCTCTCCCTCAGGTGTGTTGTCTTAGTCACTGATTGTCTCTGCTTGGTGATTGGTTCCTGCTTGTTATATCTACTCTGTTTGTTCACTTCCCTGGTGTTGGTCGTTGTTGGATGTTTGTGTCTATGTTCCTGTTTCCCGTTTGCTCAGTGTTCTGCACTGTTTTGCCTGCTTCTTGCTTTGGTTTAATAAAAGACTGAACTGCATTTGGATCCTCACTCGCCTTTGTCTCACCGCGACAGAGGTTGGTCGTTCCACCACCAGGGAAGTGAACAAACAGAGTAGATATAACAAACAGGAACCAATCACCAAGCAGAGACAATCAGTGACCTGAGGGAGAGATGGAGTTCAATTAGTGTCCATGGTAACCAATGAGTGGGCGGAGCAAACAATTAACAGCAAGGCAGACCAGCAGACAGAAACAGGGCAGAACACAGACAGACTCATTACACCAACAGCAAATTCATACGAAAAGCAGACCGCAAGATGATTAAAGAAGTCTCCAAAAACCTTAAAATATCATCACTGGACCTACAGCAAGCTCTTGTTACAGTTGATGTCAAAGTGCATGAATCTACAATCAGTAAGAGACGGAACAAGTTTAATTATCATTGTGAGCGAGGAGGAAACCTTTACTGTCTGAGAAAAAACATGAGGGCGAGAATGAAGTTTGTGAAAGAACACAGAGACAAAGGCCAAATGTTCTGGTATAATGTGAGTCTTATTACTTTTTGGACACAAAAACAGAGGACATGTTTGGAGTAAATAAAATACAACATTTCAGCAAAAGAACCTGATACAAACTGTGAAACCTGGAGGTGGAAGTGTTACGGTTTGGAGATGTTTTGGAGCAGCAGGACCTGGTCAGCTCATCATCATAATGTATAATCCACTATGAATTCTACATCGTATCAGAAGGTGTTAGAGGAACATGTGAGACCTTCTGTCAAAAAAACTGAAGCTGAAGTGGAACTGGACCAAGAAACATGACAATGACCCAAAACATCCCAGTAAATCCACCAAGGACTCGCTGAACAGTAAAAAAAATGAGAATTCTGTAGTGCTCAGATCTAAATCCTATCAAGATCCTGTGTGATGATTTGAAATGGACTGTATATTTATAATCACACCCACCAGTGTCACCCACATGAGGATGAGGTTCTCCTTTGAGTCTGGTTCCTCTCCAGGTTTCTTCCTTCCATTCCAGGGAGTTTTTAATCCCCACAGTCACCTGAATCACTTCAGACTTGCTCATTGGGGATAAACACAAACACATTTAAATATATCTCACTCACTCACTCATCTTCTACCGCTTATCCGAACTACCTCGGGTCACGGGGAGCCTGTGCCTATCTCAGGCGTCATCGGGCATCAAGGCATTATACACCCTGGACGGAGTGCCAACCCATCACAGGGCACACACACACACTACGGACAATTTTCCAGAGATGCCAATCAACCTACCATGCATGTCTTTGGACCGGGGGAGGAAACCGGAGTACCCGGAGGAAACCCCCGAGGCACGGGGAGAACATGCAAACTCCACACACACAAGGTGGAGGCGGGAATTGAACCCCCAACCCTGGAGGTGTGAGGTAAACGTGCTAACCACTATGCCACCGTGCCCCCACATTTAAATATATCTAATATTAATCTTGAATTTGTATTCTATTGATCTTTATATTATTCTTTATAATAATCTTTGGTTCTATGTTTATGTTCTGTAAAGCTGCTTTGAGACAAAGTCTATTGTAAAAAACGCAATACAAATAAACTTGAATTGAACTGAATTGAATTGAATTGAACTGTGCATTCAGGAAACCCCTCAAACACACAGCTGAAAGAGTTCTGCAAAACTGTGGGGAAAACTTTCTTCCAGTCGTTGTCAGAAATTGGTAGATGGCTAAAGAAACATCTCACTGAGGTTATTTGGGAAGTTGTGGCCTAATGGTTAGAGAGTTTGACTCCTAACCCTAAGGATGTGGGTTCGAGTCTCGGGCTGGCAATACCACTACTGAGGTGCCCTTGAGCAAGGCACCGAACCCCCCAAGTGCTCCTCGGGTGCCGCAGCATAAATGGCTGCCCACTGCTCTGGGTGTGTGTTCACGGTGTGTGTGTGTTCACTGCTGTGTGTGCACTTTGGATGGGTTAAACACAGAGAACAAATTATGAGTACGGGTCACCATACTTAGCCGTATGTCACATCACTATCACTATCACTATCACTATCACTTATTCCAGCCAAAGGGGGAAACACTAGCTATTAGGGCACAGGGTGTACTAACTTTTACCTCTTTTGTTTAATAAGTGAAAACAAAGTGATTTTTTTGTTGTTAACATGCAATTACATTACATGACTTTCATCTACAGGAACAAATTCAATTACTACCTCTTTTTTTTGGTTAATTTGTATGTAATTTGTGTCTCGTTTTCTCTACCTTCTGTTATACTTTAAGATCGAGGACAGTCGTGTATGATGTGTATGTTCATTCATTCATTCACTCATCTTCTACCGCTTATCCGAACTACCTCGGGTCACGGGGAGCCTGTGCCTATCTCAGGCGTCATCGGGCATCAAGGCAGGATACACCCTGGACAGAGTGCCAACCCATCACAGGGCACACACACTCTCATTCACTCTCATTCACTCATGCAATCACACACTACGGACAATTTTCCAGAGATGCCATGCAAACTGAGTTTGTATGTGACAAATAAAATGTAATTTATGTTTTAGAGGAAAAGAAAAATAATTTTAAAGGTGCAATCAATGTTTTTTATTATTATTATTATTATTATTATTATTATTATATAATATATTATGTAATATTATTACATCCTGGAGGATATGTGATGAAACCTTGGTTTCAGATCGTGTATTAAGCAAGTGGGAAAAGCCTCTTCCTGTTTGTGTGCTTCCTTTCGGGTCATTTGACAGAACGTCCAGACGGCGGAGCTTCAGGAACATGGGCGGAACTCAGGGGGGGGAGTTTCAGGGACTTCATTTTGACTAAATAACATTAACGAATGCAGCTTTAAATCGTAGAAAAGCTTTTATTTTCATTGCAACATTTTGGTGAAATCAGGAAGGAACCTTCAGCAGAAACACAGCCATGTTTAACAAAGATAAAGTTTTCTAAAGTGCTGTTTAAGATGTCAGGGTTTCGCATGAACGTAGCGTTTCTACGACACTGAACCTAAAGCACATCGCTGATGTAGATGAAGTAAAAACAACAAAACACACACACCCCACACACCCAGAACCCTGAAAATCCAGCAGCGCTGATTACAGGTTAATTACATGCAACGACAGCACGGGTGCCTGCACCCCGTTGTCACAGGTGTGGGCGGAGCTTCCAGGTAAAGAGATGATGAAAACAGAGCTGATCGGTGATGTGGCGACGATCGGAAGCTCTCGCCTGTCTGAGCATCAGTCAAACGTAACAATGATAGCAGGTGAGGACAGTAAAATAAATTTCTTAAACAGGAACAAGAGCAATGGTGCTGTTTCCAAACCATTTCCTGTATAACGTCTCTCACTCGCTCTTCCTCCAACACCTCTCTCTCTCTCTCTCTCTCTCTCTTTCTCTTTCTATCTCAAGTTTGTTTAAAAGTGAAAGCACACAAATAAAAATAGCTTTACTAGAAACTCTGAGGTAAATAAAGAAAGAGGTTAAAGATTTCCACATATGCTTACAGCGTTGAATGTGTGTGAGAGAAAAAAAATTCAACTGAGTTTTTACTGGATTTTAACCGAATTGATTAAACGTAAGGATTAAAATCTTAATAATTTTTTTTTTAAGTATTTAATGACATTTTGTAAATCAATTTCTCGGATCAGCTGACATAAATAAATATTTCATTTCATTTCATTCCAAGGCAAATGCATTTGATCAGATTCTGATTGTAGAAAATTAGAAGTTACACAACTTAATAAAATGCGTTAGTGTTGTTATTCACTCACTCATTTTCTACTGCTTATCCGAACTACCTCGGGTCACGGGGAGCCTGTGCCTATCTCAGGTGTCATCGGGCATCGAGGCAGGATACACCCTGGATGGAGTGCCAACTCATCACAGGGCACACACACACACACTCATTCACTCACACAATCACACACTACGGACAATTTTCCAGAGATGCCAATCAACCTACCATGCATGTCTTTGGACCGGGGGAGAAAACCGGAGTACCCGGAGGAAACCCCCGAGGCACGGGGAGAACATGCAAACTCCACACACACAAGGCGGAGGCGGGAATCGAACCCCCAACCTTGGAGGTGTGAGGCGGACGTGCTAACCACTAAGCCACCGTGCCCCATTGCTGAACACCACCGTGCCTCTTAGTGTTGTTATTATTAGATCTTATTAATGAATCAATCAACTGATCAAATAATGGGGCAAAAAAATGTGCGGACTTTTGTGTGTGTGTGTGTTTGTGTGTTTGTGTGTATGTGTGTCAATTTAATTCAATTCATATTTATTTGTATTGCGCTTTTGACATCATCTCAAAGCAGCTTCACAGAAAATAAGAAAA